>NC_081431.1:25290268-25569680 GCF_949786415.1 Peromyscus eremicus | reverse complement strand
AGGCTGGAGGGAGGAAAGGGGGAAAGCAACATAATTATATTTTAATTATAATGATAAAAATATACAGCTATTGGACAGCTGGGTTTGTGGATGGTACGAAAGCCTAGATTTTTCTTCCCCTTGTTGTAATGCTAGTGTGTCAACAACAGTATTTAGACTTCAGTGAAATGTTATGTGAGTTCACCGAAACAACTAAAATTATTGATTAAATCTAGGTATGAAAGGCAAAAGTATTCCTGCAGGGTTTATCAAAGTCTGACCCACAGGCGTCTCTTCTGCCAGGATTGTTAAAAATGCTGGTTCCTGGGCCCCTTCCTGGGCACACTACATTGATGACTAGGAACTTGAAAATGTGCATTTTAACCCATCTGCCAGGCTACTGTTGTGCACTCCAAAGTCTGGGAATCACTGAGGAGTTACAGATGGAAGTCAAGCCTTGGGAAACAGCAATATTAAATATTTTTGTAGATAAAGAATTGAGGAACAGACGTATTCAGTCATTTGTCCCAAATCACATGGCCAATAAGTCAGGATTTGGTGTCAAGGCCTTTTCTGGTGAATTTTATTGGCTTTAGGGAATCATCTTTTACTTCTTAACATCTCTCCAGCACAGTACTTCATCAATAAATGTTTACTGAACAAGCCAATGGCTTACACTGTGGAGTGAGGTTGAGTGATTGCCCTAACTCTCACAACTCTTGGCAGCTGAGGATCTTCATTTATATGAACTTCCTCCCAGCCAACCCTTGAAATTCCAGACTTTAAAACCCAGGCTCTGGCAAAGGCAAGAAACAGACAGACTGCCACGACTCTGCTCATGGCAAGGTCTGTCCCTGTCTGGCCAGTAGAGAGTTCATCATGGGACAGTAATGGCATAAGAATAGGAAGAAAGCAAGAAAAATATAGAAGGCCGTGAAGGGCTCCAATCTGGCCAGAGTATTTGTTCTATACACCCCTCTATTTCTGTCCCTGTCTCTCTGTCTGTGTCTGTCTCTGTCTCTCTGTCTCTGTCTCTGTTTCGCTCTGTCTCTCTATCTCTCTGTCTCTCTCTGTCTCTCTGTCTCTCTCTCTGTCTCTCTCTCTCTCTCTCTCTCTCTCTCTCTCTCTCTCTCTCTCTCTCTCTCTCTCTTTCTCCATCCTTAAGGTTAACTTGGCTTTCAATCAAGTGCCTGTACCACATATCCAATTCTGTGGCTCCATCATTCCTTTACATTTCCAACCAAGGGCTTAATTGCAACAACAATAAAAGCAAGAAGATTAAGTTTTATTTTTACCACAAGTTTCAAAAAAGAGAAAGGAGGGGGGAGGAAAAGACAGAAAACACACTCTGACAACATCCCATGTCCTGTCACATCCTATTTTTATAGGATAGCTGTGGGGTGTGTGATCCACAGCCAGAAATAAAACAGGACTGGAAGAGTCAGCCATCTGTCTGGAAGCTCACACAGTCCCAGATGGTACTTCCTTTCTGGCTTTCTGGTAACAATCTCCTCTGTCTAACGAAATGAGGCAGAAATTGCCCAGTGAGTTAGTGGGGATGATGGACCCTCATCCTCCCAGCTCTGGCACTGGGACCTGAGATGCCCTCAGCAATACCTGGCTTATTTGTGCATATTATCTTACCTTTGCTATTGTTGTGCACCAGACCTATTCCTCTGAGGTAATGCTCCACCACAGCTGCTTTGGCCTGAGTTTTTCAAAGGGAGGAACCATTTCCTCCCCCTCCCCTTCAGGTGGCACCCCGTCCTAGGCCACCTGAAGGATAATATGTTTTTTGTGCCCTACACACAGTAGGGATAAATGCTCCCTGACTGGCTGATTGACTTACTAATATTCAAGCACCTGGCTGGAGACAAGGAAACAGTTCTTCAGGAGTGTGACAACTGTGGCCTGCCTTGGCTTCCTATCTTAGTTACTTTTCTATTGCCGTGATAAACCACCATGAACAAGACAACTTCGAATTTGGCTTATGGCTTCAGAGGGTTAAAGTGCATGAGGGCAGAGCAAAGGGACAGCAAAAAGTTCACATCTTGATCCACAACTACAAGACAGAGAAAGCGCACTGGGAATTGCACGGCTCTTTTGAAACCAGAAACCTCACACCCAGTAACACACCTTCTCTAACAGGCCACACCTTGTGGTCTTTCCCAAACCCCCCCCCAGGGGACCAACCAAGTCTTCAAATGTATGAACCTGTGGGAGCGATTATCACTCAAACCACCACATCTCCCCCATCGCTTCCCTAGAGGCACTTCTTTGAAGATCAGCACCCCAACCTAAGTGTACACGATCTTAAAGCTGGGAACTATGGGTAGGAAGGGCAAAAGTACCTGTTTCGTGTCCTAAAGACCCCTGGATTGCCCTCAGAGCCCACTTTGACTCTACTGTTATTAGAATTAGGACTTTAGACAAAGAAAATATTTCACCTTCAGGAATCTTACGTTTCTTATTTTATATAATAAATTTAGAACCCTTTTGGGTACCATACATTTTCTCCGAGTCACTTGAAAAGCTGGTGAAAACAGGTTGCAAGGATCACACCCTGCACCTAGTTTCTGATTCAGTGGCTCTGATATGAAGTCTAAGAATTTTTGCTTGGAGAAGTTTCCAAACGGTGGTATTGCCACAGAGCCTGGAACCACACATGCTATCACACAGCAAGGATTCGAAAATGTTTGTCTACATGAGTGAACGCATAAGCAAACTGGCAAAGGAATGGGAAATAGGTAACTTTGACGTGAGTCACAACTATGGACTATAAGGCTGCCTCTTTTTTTGAGATTTAGAATCATTGAGTTTTGACCCTATATAGGGCTCACCACAGCCCACCAACCTACAAGCAAGAGACTGGAAGCCCAAGCCAAAAAAATCTTGCTTTCCAACTTATAAAATCTTAATAAGCTGAGAAAACAACCCAAAGACTTTATAGAAGGCTGACTCTAACAGTGGAGTTTGAAATAAAATGCTTGCTTTCTTCGTGGTAAGGGTATTTTAGCCCTGGGAAGTTAAAGATTAAGAAAGTAAGATGATATGGCTTTTGTACATATTTAAGTCCCTTTATATTAAAAGCACTCTACAGTAGCAAACAAAAAAATCTTCACACTCATGCTTCAGTTCACAACAATTTAGATTTTGGTTGTTTTTGTTTATTTTTGCAATAAACCTTATCTATTGCCTGTTATTAAAGTGCCATAAAAACAAACTGGCTTTGCTTTTACTTGTCAGTTATTGTTGCTTTTCCTGGTTAGGCATCAACAAGGACTTGCCTTTGCTTGAATAAGGAAACTTACAAAGAGGTAAGCTAAGGCCGAGCATCATCATAAATGAAGGGTTTCTGTGGATTTCTCCGAATCCCAGTATGCAGTACTGGAAGTCAACAATTAGTAAGCTGAGATTTTTCAACACTTCCTCTTAAACCCTTCCTATGAACGAATAATATGGAGACATTTTTAAACTCAATAAAAATGTCATTGATCCATGTATCATGTGTTGATATCCCCCACTCAAGCTTGTCAGAGCTCATTAATTGCTGTGCAGCCTTCAGAATGCAAGAGACATTGCAGAATGGCTAGCTCAAGCCAATCAAGCCATTTAAACATGCAATCTATCCCATATTTCTGTGGCGAGAGTCTGTTCAACATCCTCTTGGAAACTGATATTGAAAGATGAGATGATGATGATGATTTCCAAGTCCATTAGATTCTTATTGTATTTCAACCACTTATATTTACTGAGTAGCATATGAAAACATACACTGAATGAGGATGATATCGACACAACTATGAAAAGAGTCTTGAAAGTGTTCACAGGAAGGTTGTCTTTGAGGGAAGGGGGATGGCAGGCGAGTGCTGCACGCACTCCAGTTTTCTGCTAGTATGCTGAGATCACCTTCAAACCACCATCTAGGGAAGTGGACTCCAAATAGTAAGTAACAGCCTCCCTAATCGAGGAGGCACATCTACACACTAGACTGCAGAAGCAGCTGTACTCTGTGAGCTAGAAACTGGAAGAGGAAACATTCAAGTAACAACTCCCCAAACTCTGAGTGCATGGTTTTTTTGTTGGAAGAGAGGAGGGTTAGCCAAACACATTTCATTTTGCAGGCTGAGACTCCTTGAAGCTGGCAGAGGTTGAGTTCAGGAAGGACTGAATGGAATGGGCATCCTGAAGCCTCCACAGCAGCGATGGAGCTCTGTCAAGCAAGAGCAGGGAATAAATACCCCAAACTCGCAGTTGGAAACCCAGAAAGATCATGCCTTAGAAGAATGGCTACTCACAACCCACTTTAAGGTGGCCTTAGATCAGCACTTGAGAGGATCAAGCTGATGTGTCAGTGAATGAACTGTCTCCCAGAACAAAGCTTAATAATATGTAAAGGAAAAGAACAAAACAATCTATCAGTCTTTATGCAGTAAGAGATGGTAAACGTTCAAAGAAGCAGGAAAAACACATTTAATCAAGAAGGATTAAAAGAAAAAGAAAAGCCTGGGGCTGGGATGATGAAATTGCTGTACAAAAATCTTAAAGGACTCTTAGAGTTATATCAAAGTATGGTCTGCCTGTCCTTGTGATGTGTTTCTAGACTTTGAAGTACAGAGAGGCCAGCCTATCCTCAGACTTCAGAATCCTGACACAATCCTACTATAACCAAATAATTAAGGCTAATATTGAAAGGATAAAGTGTGGCAAAGTGGGTACCTTCAGGGGGCCTGCCAAGGGATGCCCCTAAGAGAACATGCTATGGTGCAACGGAGTTAGTGTAAGAGGTTTATTGGGGGAGGAGAGAGTGAAAGTGAAAGGGTGTCTTGGAGTGGGGACATAAGAGAGGCAAGCAGGCAGACAGACAGGCTGACAAGAAAGCAAGAGGAGCAAGAAGGGCAAGAGAGGGGACTTGAGGGATGGGCACTTTTAAGGAGCGCATGTGTCATATATGTGGAAAGGCACCTGGCAGCCAGGGATGACTGACTGCCGAGGCAGGCGCGGTGGGAGCCAACAAATACAAACAGTAAGTTGGGCTTAGCTTATATGTGTGATGTCATTCGAAGGGAAATCTGGCCCTCCTGTCTTCTCTCCAGATCCGATAAACCATGTATAGCTATGAGAAAAATATTACACAAACATTGAGAAACATTGTACGAAACACTGGACCTGCTCCAATCCATAAGGGATTAGATAGATTGACACAGACCAGAGAAGAAAAGAAGACAAAAAGACTCAATGGAATAGAGTACACTAGATGGAATCTTGGACTAGGAAAAGAAGATGAAGGGAGGAGAGACCAAATTCAAATAAATTTTACTTCATAACAGCAAATAGTGTTCATCCTTACTGTAATTGGGGGCACAGTAAAGAAAACACCCAATGGCTACTCCATTAGGGTGAAGGTTTTTATTGTGGTAAGAGAGAAAGAGCAACTAGAGGTGTCTAGAAGAGTTCAGAGCAGAGAGAAGAGGAAGCGGACTGGACATGGCCAGGGCTATCTCTTAAGAGCAGAGAGAAGAGGAAGCAGACTGGACATGGCCAGGGCTATCTCTTAAGAGCAGAGAGAAGAGGAAGTAGACCGGACATGGCCAGGGCTATCTCTTAAGAGCAGAGAGAAGAGGAAGCAGACTGGACATGGCCAGGGCTATCTCTTAAGAGCAGAGAGAAGAGGAAGCGGACCGGACATGGCCAGGGCTATCTCTTGAGAGCAGAGAGAAGAGGAAGAATAGCAGAGAATGGCAAGAAAGAGTATAGTAGAGAATCTTGGGGAGAGGGGTGGGAAATGACTCCTTTCCACAAGTTCCTGAAGAATGCTGGCTTTTATCTAACTCGCCAGAAATCCTTCTATAGTCTAGCTTGAGCTAAGCCAAGACTGTCATGTCTGGACATAAGCACTTCCTGAGATGTAACACTTACTAGTGACAAATCCACCATAGAGATGCAAGATATTAGCCATAGATAAAAATGTGTGACAACACACAGCTTTCACTATACTGTGCTAGTTTACTATGAATTTATAACTAATCTAAAACAGCATGTGTGTTCAATAAATTACAAATTGCTTCCTCAAACTTATCTTTGGGAAAGGAACAAAGGAAATGATGTATACAATAAATGAACAGATAGAAGATCGCAACAGAACAAGTAATTTGTTAAATATTAAAATTATTCAACTGAGTAAAAATTTGAGTGTACTAATGAAGTCACAAGTGGTAAATATGACAAATTAATAACTGATGAAGGAATATATATAAGAAACAAGGGTAAGAAAGGAAACTGATGAAGTAATGTATATAAGAAACAAGGGAGGTCCAGTCCCCTCCTCCTGGATTGGGGGGAGGGGAGCGGAAGGAGGGAGGACAGGGGAATCCGTGGCTGATATGTAAAATTAAATTAATCATAAAATTTAAAAAAATAAAGAAAGAAAGAAACAAGGGTAAGAAAGGAAGCAGACAATGAATATTAAGTGAGACAATATTAAGTGGTCTGACATTCATGGAACTGGAATTAAAGATGTGGCAGAGAGCTGGGCGGTGGTGGCGCACGCTTTTAATCCCAGAACTCGGGAGGCAGAGGCAGGCGGATCTCTGTGAGTTCGAGGCCAGCCTGGGCTGCCAAGTGAGTCCCAGGAAAGGCGCAAAGCTACACAGAGAAACCCTGTCTCAAAAAACCAAAAAAAATAAAATAAAGATGTGGCAGAGAAAAAAGAGATATAAAATAAAACAATAATTAACAGTTCTTGCTAATTTGGTTTGAAAAATCACTTGAATATAAAAGGCTCAATAAATTTCAATCAGAAAACTCAACGAGGTATATTTTAGTGAAACTGATAGATTCTGAAGGCAAAGGCAAGCTCATGAAACAATTAGAAAAAGAAGACATGGACGGCACCAATTAGAAGATCCATTGCTGACTTTTCATCTGAAACAGTGAAAGTTAAAATGTAAGCGAATGGCCATTTTAAAGATGACAGTAGGGAAAAATTAACTGCTTATTCTGCAACAAGGTAAAGTGTCTTTAGAAACTGGGATAAAATAGAGTTTTTTTGTTCTCTGGTGAGAAACTTTACCAGCAATAAATCCACACAAGAAAGTAAGTATTTAAGGAAGTCTGTGAAGCTAAATGGAGACAATAGGAGATAGAATTAGTAGCCACAGGGAGATATGGGGGTGACCAGATAGAGTAAAATGTGGTTACGTTAAAGTCGGAATGAGTTCTTTAAATTGTAATGGGCTATTTAGTCAAAGTAACAAAGATGTGCTATGCAATTTATGACAATCAGACATAGAAAATGTTTACACAGTATCACAAAGACGGTCAGGATTGAGTGTAAATATACATGCTAGAATTATTATATACAAAGAAGTGTAATGTTAATTCAGCGTTTACTAGGATAAGTTATACATGTATATTGTAATTATCCCTAGAACCACAAATACAAATAACTAACTCTAATAAAGAAACATGGTTTTTTGGGTTTTTTTTGTTTTTTGTTTTTTTTTTTTTTTTGGTTTTTTGAGACAGGGTTTCTCTGTGTAGCTTTGCACCTTTTCCTGGAACTCACTTGGTAGCCCAGGCTGGCCTCGAACTCACAGAGATCCGCCTGCCTCTGCCTCCCGAGTGCTGGGATTAAAGGCATGCGCCACCACCGCCCGGCATAAAGAAACATGGCTAATGGGGCTGGAGAGATAGCTCAGTAGTTAAGAGAATATGCTGCTCTTTCAGAGGACCCAAGTTCAGTTCCCAGCACCTGCATCAGGTGACTCACTACCATCAGTAACTCTAGCTCCAGGGGTCCTGGCAACCTCTTCTGGTCTCCCTGGGCACTTGCATACTACACACAAATAAATAAATACATACATACATACATACATACATACATACATACATAAATAAATAAATAAATATTTAAAAAGAAATGTCGCTAAAAAGCCAATTTGAGACACTGGATACTTTAAAGACATGCTTCATTTACTGAAGAAACACGAAAAAGAAATTATGACTAGGGACATAGTTTAGTTAGTAAAATACTTGCCTTGAAAGCAGAAGGATGTGGGTTTAATCCCCAGAATTCATGCTAAAAAAGAAATAGAGAAAGAAAAAAGATGCATCTGGAAGCATGTATTTGCAAGCCTAGCAGGGGAGGCAGCAACAGACAGATCCCTAGGGCTCACTGGCCGACAACCTGGCTTACCAGGGAAGTTCCAAGCTAGAGAAAGATATTGTCTCAATAAAGAAAGATAGACAGTATCTGAAAACTGACAGGACTTCTGACCTCCACACTCACAAACATCACACACACACACACACACACACACACACACACACACACACTCACGCACACATACACATATGTATTTCACACACACACATCAAAGGAGAAAAGACAGATAAAACAAACAGAACACAAACAACAGACTCACACTTAACCATATTAAGGTGTTAAATGTAAAAGAGCAAACATTATATTAAAAGGCAGAGATCATGAGATTGGATTTTAAGGAGTTAATGCTGTGGGATGGTCTGTATGTCAAGTGTGTTGCTGATTGGTCAGTAAATAAATCACTGATTGGCCATTGGCTAGGCAGGAAGTATAGGCAGGACAAGGAAAAGAATTCTGGGAAGTGGAAGGCTGAGAGGGAGACACTGCCAGCCGCCATCAGGACAAGGAAGATGTCAAGTACCGGTAAGCCACAAGCCACGTGGCAAAGTAAAGATTAATAGAAATGGGCTAAATATAAGCGTAAGAGCTAGATAATAACAGGCCTGAGCTAATGGCCAAGCAGTTTAAATAATGTAAGAGTCTGTGTGTTTATTTTATAAGTGGGCTCTGGGACTGGCGGGACTTGGTGGCGGGAGCTGGAGAGAAATTCTCAAGCAACAAATGGCGTCCAACGTGGTGGCAAGAGTCTCCACCTAAAAACGGAGAAAAAAGATTCTAAAACGGAGCTAAAAACAGCTCCTAGTTGTCTCTTTTAAGCTAGCGGCAGCCTGCATGTTTGAGCTACTATGGCGGGTTCCTGGCGTGCATGCTCAACCTGCCGCCGTATGGCGGGAATGAGGCCCCTGCAAGTGGCACATTAAGCTGTGTGGTGGATTTAGCCTTTGCTAGTACAAAACAAAAAAAGAGGTTTCTGGGCTACACGCTACTTTGGTAAAAGTGTAGACCCACTATTTCTGAGAGTTACGGCTCCCAGAGCTGGCAGAAAGCGGACCACCGCCATGTTGGGAAGCTGAAGTGGGCGGAGCCAGCAGCCACTGCGCCGTTTCAGGCTTAGAATGCTGCAGTTTAAAAGGAATAGGCTCAAGCTAATATAAAAAAAATAAGCCACGTAAAGATGACTACCACACAGAGAATCTAGATTATGTTCTCTTTGATATTCGTAACTGCAGAAAAACATTTGATTGTAAAAGCTGTTGAGTTATGCCAAAATGTATATTTTAAAGGTACCTTGACTTCAAAATTTGGATATAAGGATATGTTGCTTTGGAAAAGAGTCTCTGCTTTTGTTTCCACAGAAAGCCAGAGACTATGGATTTGTTCCAGATTAAGATACATCAGGTTTGACCAGCCAAGACCCCCTGAAAGGTCTCCAATGACACCATGGCCCAGATGATTCAACACCCAGAATGGTTTCAAGTCAACTGGCTCAGATATACAGCCTCACGGACTACTCCATGATCCTAAAATTTTCTTTCTGTCTCCAGAAGATACAGCGCCCCCCTCCAGCAGGAAGTAGTAAATTCCCAAATATACCAAGCTGGCTTTAGAGATGGAATTGGCTCACTCCCCCTCTAAACCCAGACATATTGCTCAAAAAAAAAAAAATGGTTAAGAGATTCTTGTGTCCCAAATCAGAAGAGCCCTCTGGTGTGGGACAGAGAAAAAACAATATTTTTATTTAAATCAGGTTGATTATAAATACAATCTCTTTCTAAAACAAAAAGGGGGATAGTTTAGATATGATAGGATGAAAGGGTAGATTAATGAACCTACTTTTAAAGAGTAACAACTTGTTTAAAATGTTTTACATTGCTATAGATTTTAGTTTATTGATACAAGTTTAAACTTAATTTTGTTATACTGTATATATATTTCTATTCTTGTTTGAGGTATTATGTTTATGTAACTCATTTAAAATTATAATGGATAATTAAAAAATAGATTAATAATTAGTCATCTATGATAATCATATTTGTAGCCATGTTAGTTAAGTCTTCTAGGTATACATAGTTATATTTCAGATAGATAGGTAGTCTTCAAACACTTCAAAGACCTACAGAATATGGCATTTAAAATGTTTTAAAAATTTAGACTTTCTGGACAGTGAGACATGTCTGCTCCTGACAGCACCGATTTACTTCAGAGAGGAGGATGGGCATCGAAGACACTCCATACGGAGTTTATCTTCACCTTGACAAAAATAGCCATTTGGGCAAGAAACTGTTCTTGCCTGGACTGCCTGATCAACTGGACATGCAGGACCCATACAAAGGTGACCACTGAACTTTGCTTGACAAAATGGTCCTTCAGGTTCCTGCTTTGCAGAGAAAACTGCCAGACATTCTACAGGACACAGAGAAAAGTGAATAAGAGACTCTAGGCCTGTGGGCTGAAGACAGATGCCCCAACTTTACAAGAGAACTTTGAATGACTGTCCAGGCTGCCAGCTGTCTCTGTCTACCCTACAAGACTCCTAAAAGTTGCTTATATCCTTCTCCATTTCTCAGGTAGTAGTATATCCTTCTGAGGTCTTTGGTGTGGTTAAAGACTAGATACTTACAATTTTCCTTAGTGATAATAAAAGATAAGTTAGATATAAAACCTTAAACTTACAAATATAAGATAGATAGGATCTCTTCTTTAATATTGTAACTGTAATTCTTGCTTGATAATTGTTTTGTTATATGTAATTTTACTATGTTAAAGTTAAAACCTTCCTTTTTAAGAAAAGAAAAGGGGAAGTGCTGTGGGATGGTCTGTATGTCAAGTGTGTTGCTGATTGGTCAGTAAATAAATCACTGATTGGCCATTGGCTAGGCAGGAAGTATAGGCGGGACAAGGAAAAGAATTCTGGGAAGTGGAAGGCTGAGAGGGAGACACTGCCAGCCGCCATCAGGACAAGGAAGATGTCAAGTACCGGTAAGCCACAAGCCACGTGGCAAAGTAAAGATTAATAGAAATGGGCTAAATATAAGCGTAAGAGCTAGATAATAACAGGCCTGAGCTAATGGCCAAGCAGTTTAAATAATGTAAGAGTCTGTGTGTTTATTTTATAAGTGGGCTCTGGGACTGGCGGGACTTGGTGGCGGGAGCTGGAGAGAAATTCTCAAGCAACAAGTTAACCTGGGCATAACTATACACTGTATCCCAGATTTTTTTTTTTCAATTTAAATCTAAGTACACTGATAAATTAAAATAGAAGGGTTGGGAAGTATGTTCCATTGAATCATAAGAATGCTGAAGTTGTTATTTTAATGACACACAGATACCAGCACGAAAAGTTTTACTAGCACTAAGTAGAAACAGTGCATGGCAATAAATGAGCCAATTCATCACAAGATGATCCTGAACCTTGGTGTGCTTAATAACATGTCGTCATCAGAACACATGATGTCAAAAGCAAAGACAGACAAAAGCTCAGTAGAGCTTCAGACACCGCTTTCTCAATAATAGACCAGACACAGACAGAAAACTCAGGAAGGGTGCCAAGATCTGAACAGCATTGACCAGCAGCTCAATCTAGTTAGAACACTCTATGACATCTTAAGAATACATCATTTTCACAGTGTATGTGAAGTGTTTTGAAAGAACCAAATACTATACCATAAAAACAACCTGATGTATATTTAAAGCACTTAAATCAAATACAGCACGCTCTGGGAAAAATGAACAAACGTGTCTGTCTTTTTTACTCTTCAGTAGTGAGATTAAGGAATACTCTCAAAATTACCCGTGAGTCAAAGTAAAGAGCACAAAAGAAGTATTTCCAGCAAATGATCTGAAACATACACGCACATACAGACATGCAGGGTGCACTTTAAAGAGTGCTAAGTATGTAAGTTCAATAACAGAGGGCTGGCTTAGCACGTGTGAGGTCCTGGGTTTGATCCTCAGCACTACTTAGAAAACAAAGGTCAGAGGGCAGGGAAATACTTTAAAGGAAATGTATATTTTCAAATGCTTATATTATCATATATATTATGTATATATATATGATTTAAAGATTAATGATCTAATCTTCATCTAGATTAAGTATAGAGTGAGAAATGGGATTGAAATCAGTGAACTAGCAAAAAGACACAGAGAGAGAAAGAAAGAAAGGAAGGAAGGAAGGAAGGAAGGAAGGAAGAAAAGGAAGAGAAAGAAAGAAAGAAAGAAAGAAAGAAAGAAAGAAAGAAAGAAAGAAAGAAAGAAAGAAAGAAAGAAAGAAGGAAAGGAAGAAAGAAAAATACTGAACTAAACCTAGTGATTTGTTAAAGAGTATGTTGGGAGAGTTACAAATTAGGGTCTCTGGTCTTTTTCTTTTGTCTAAATGCAACATGTGAAGCTGCTGGGGTGTTCTGCAGCTCCTCAGGCCACCAGCCCAAAACATATGTGACACCCAAAAAAGGCATAGTGGAAAGAAGCTGGGTCCTTGGAATACAGTTGAAGTCTTGCATCCCCTTCTTTAACGTCTCATTACAAGCTTTTCGCCAAGATGCGCCAAACAAAGAAGGAAGCTCCTGCCCCTCCCAAAGCTGAAGACAAAGAGAAGGCCTTGAAAGCGGAGAAGGCAGTGATGAAAGGCGTCCACAGCCACAAAAAGAAGATCCCATGTCACCCACCTTCTGGGGCCCAAGACCTGCGGCTCCGGATGCAGCCCAAATATTCTCAAAAGAGTGCGCCCAGGAGAAACAAGCTCGACCACTATGCCATCATCAAACTCCCCCTGACCACTGAGTCAGCCATGAAGAAGACAGAAGACAACAACACACTTGTGTTCATTGTGGATGTCAAGGCCAAAAGCACCAGGTCAAACAGGCTGGGAAGACACTCTCTGACATTGATGTGGCCAAAGTCAACAGCCTCATAAGGTCCGACAGAGAGAAGAAGGCGTATGTTCGGTTGGCTCCTGCCTGTGATGCTCTGGATGTTGCCAACAAAATTGGGATCATCTAAACTGAGTCCAGCTGGCTAATTCTAAATATACTTTTTCACCATTAAAAAAAAAAAATCTCATTACAAAAATAATGCAATGTCTTTGCTCAAGCCACTCTAAGATGAATTTTCTCTTAAATACCATCCAAAACATCCTAACGGGCTCACAATCAGAATTACACATAAGATTCACTAGGAACGGAAAACCTTGAGTGTGCAACAAAGAAACTCATTCTGTGAGGCAGGAAGGAGAGTGACGAAAAGGAAGACAGAGCCCTGTACTCAACAGAGGGAAAGTATGGAAGTTTGTTTTTAAGGTTTATTAGTTTCTGTTTTATGCCTGTGAGTGTTTTGCATGCATGCATGTATTGTATGCACTGTTCAATGCCGAGTGCTTAAGAAGGCCAAAAAAGAGTGCCAGATCCACCAAAACTGGAGTTACTGACAGTTGTGAGCCACGATATGAGTCCTTGGAACTGAACCCAGGTCCTCCACGATGACAGCAAGTGCTCTTAGCCTCTAAGCCCTTTCTTCAGCTCCTTCTTCTTTGGATGGACCAGTAAGGCACATGAAAAGATATTGGAAATGAATTCATTCAAAACCATTCCATTATCCCACTCACAAAGCCACCAGATCTTAGATTTCCTAAAAAGATTCCAGTCAGTGTTCGTAAGAATCAGGACGTCACACGTTGTAGACATCTCTCACTATAGGCTTAGGATGGGAGCTTTGCTAGTCTCCAAGGAGAAAGCTCAGGAAGCATGTAAGAAAAAGCAAGATCTTCAAAGGTATTAACTGTGTTTCTGGTGCTTTAAAGCTGAGGCCTTGCTGCCTCTGAAGGGACACCATCACCCCTCACAGTTTGTCACTTCCTAGATGCAGCAGAGGACTTGTCTGAAAACCTATCTTCAAAAATTAGCATTTATTTTTATTTTTAATTGTATCTATGCATGCATGTCTTAAAGACAGGGTAGGGGAAAATCTGTGCACACGAGCACAGTTGCCCACAGAGGCCAGAAGAAGGCACTGGACTCCCTGGAACTAGTTACAGGCAGTTAAGAACCAACAAACATGGGTTCTGAGAACCCAATTTAGATACTATACAAGAACAGTATATATGCTGTTTAATTGCTGATCTATTTCTCCAGCCCCACCTCAATACTTTCTTCCCATTTTTTTATGTTTTAAAAAAACTGAAATAGAAATTTATCACTTCCCCTCCTGTTCCTTCCTGCAGCCTCTCCCAGCCATCTCCCTGTGTCTCCCACTCTCAAGTTCCTCCTTTTCTTTGATTATTGTTGTTACACACATACATGTGTGTATGTATATAAATATATGTCTGCACAGGTACATAAAAACACAACCTACTGAGTCCACTTTTTCTGTTTGTGTGTATCTGGTTTCAGTGCTCACCACTCTGCATCGGACAACTAACAAGGGGGTTCATCCCTGGGAGAGGCTAATTCTTCTCCCAGCAGTCAGTAGTAGACTGAAGTTCTTTGTCTAGGGATGAGGCCCCTGGAAGTTTCTCTGCTTCCACACTAACATGTCTGTATTGCTATTGCCTTTGTTCCAGTCTTGTTTCTGCAGCCATTTATGGGAGAGTCTGGGTCACAGCCAACTTCCTGGTCCCCTGGCTCTCATAGTCTTTCCTCCCCCTCTTCTGTGATGTTCCCTGAGCTAGAGATGCAAGAGCTGTGATGGAGATGTATTCGCTGGGGCTAGGCTCTGTGCAGTCCACTAACTCTGCATTGTGTCCAGTGGTGATGAGCTCCAAATGGGGGGAAGACAATGGGGGTCAATACAGAAGGAGAAGAGACGAGCTACACATAATACCAAGGTTGTTTGAATAAAACCTTGAGGAATTATATTATCACACACACACACATATACACACACAATCTTAAAGGAAGTTAAGTCACTTGGGCCGACAGTGCTCCTCTCAAGAACCATAAACTAACAAAACCCCCAGTAGCAGGCATAAGAAACCTCTTTTTGAATGGTGGATTAAGGATAATCCAAATGACTCCCCAAACAATATAAATGATAGGGGTAGCCCTTGGTTACCTCTCAGGGCTTATTGATGGGCCCCTATTACTGAAGGTACCACACACTTAGGACACAGGACTGAGATGACTCAAGAGGGATCTGACCTAAGAGCCTCTTTCCTTCGGTCAAGCTTCCACGGTTCCAAAAATTACCACACTGGCTGTCAAGGGAGGGAAGCAATTAAACAATCCTACTCAGTTGCAACACCTATGGACACATGGCAAGGTATGCATGAAGGTGCAATGAGGGGTTTTCACATGTCCATGGCAACTAAGAGCTGTCGAGTCGGACTTAAGACCCATTCCACAGAGAGAAGTCAAGCCTGATACTGGAAACCTAGCCAGTTGCTCAGCGATAGTGAGGTCACAGACCTTAGAAAGGAATCTATCATTGATACTTTGCTAGACAGGCATAAATCCTTATTACATTCTAAATCATATCCTTACACTCACAGGTAAGTGTGGCTACCAACCTTCATTATAGAGGCCTCCATCTACAGAAAATGGAGACCATCACAGAAAACATACTTTTATGTGAAATCCAACCAGTTAAAGGCTACTACTCCACTAGCCCTTCATTTGGCTCTTACAATCCTGGCCACTATTTCCCCTACCCTAACTACACAGCACCAGCTCCTCCACCCATAATTTATACTAGGCAATCCTAAACGTTCAAAGCCTGGCTTGCCCAATCCTTCCCGTGGAAACTGTAATAAAGGCTCTTGGCCTCCTGTAGCATGGACCCTCTTCTCTTCGGAGAAAGAATCTTGCAGTGTAGTTAGTAATCACTTGGTGTGCCAGTCTATCATGCCTGAACAACAATAATAAACACCTGCGTTTCAAAGCAGAAAAGAAACAAATAGCATAAAGAAAACTCATTGCTACGTCTAAATAATGTCCAAATTGCATCAAAATTCTGTGACGTCAGCATTGTTTACCAGGCCCACATCCTTTCACTGGTCCCACACTTAGTGATGCCCCTCAAACTTGACTACAGTGAGAAGCACCTGCTCCCCCCACATCAGCCTAAGAGTGAAAGTTCAGGCTTAAAGTTAGTTTATGTCATCGCTGTTCAATGCCACAGTGATAGGTCTCGAAGGCTCTGCCTCCCCTGCCATGGGTAACGTTCCCCTTTGTCAAGAAGATTCTTGTTGAAACTAACCATAGTTCACAGGGATCTTTATAGTATTTATTTCTTTCCTGCTCCATTAGTTAGAGGCAGTGTCGATCTACCTGCCCTATTGTTAATTCTAAACGTGCTGTGGTATCAAGGGGCTCCATATTTTTATTCTAGTAGCATAGAAACCATTCCTCCACTAACCTGTCATTGCAGCCCATCTCATTCATGGACTGACTTTCTTTATTCCTAAAACATTCTATGATGTGACTACAAACTAACCTCATCTATCAAGACTCTTATACTAAATAATGTGCCATGCAAACTCCAAAGACAATGCGTGATAGTTCATTCCAGAGTCAAGTATGAGCAACCATGGCCCAGGAACACAGATTCAAGTTACTCCTAATTCCATGAACCAACATGGCAGCAGTTTGATAAAGCTGTTATAGTAACAGAACAAAGAAAGTCATAAGTGAAGGCACCTTCCGATATATTGGTGGAACACTAGGGTAGGTCAGGTGAAGCAAAGCAGGAAATCTCTGCTATATCGGCATTGGATGCTATCTGATGGTACAGCCTTTCCAGTTGGTAGAATCTAGTGGTCTGCAAGTACATTTCACAGTTTTACATGTTAGCTGCAGGAATGTTGGTAGACATAGAAGTAGGAAAGAAATGACCACTAAAAGGGATGAAAATGGCCCAAGATAAACCATAATCAGACTCTGGACCTACAGCATCCCAACCTCCCCACAGTCATTTGAAGTTCTTGTCAACTATCAGCTTTGGAGAAGGTTCAGTCGAAGGTGAGGCCTTCCTTCACAGCTCATTTTCCTTCCTGCATTTTCATTTTCCTATCCCATCACCCAGCATGCCCTTCTTCCATCTCCAGCCTTGCTGTGGATTTGTCTCTTCCATGAAACATTATGGACTTCCTCTTCCTGCTCTCCTGACCTCTTGAACTTTCTTCCTCTGTCCTTGTACAACAGTGCCATACAGAAGAATCAGCTCATGGCACCATTAAGCATCTTACAAGTTTGTTGATTTCACATACAATAGAAAAATGGCCCTCTTGTTAGTAAAGGGGCTAGCCTGGGCTACTATGTCTCCTGGCCTGTTCCTCTGTTCTGTGGCAGGGGAGTAAAGAGAGAAAGGGTGGCTCATTTCAGAAACAGAATCAGAACCATGGATGATTTCATCTTTATCATTGTATGGCTCCTCAGGTGTCACTCAAACAGGAAAAAAAAAAATCACCTCTCCCATTTACATGAGGTGTAAATGTGTTTTCACACTTCTGCCTGGCAAGCACTTTCTGTAATGTTGATGGTTAATTACCTGACAAGGGGTCCTCTTGGGGAAGGCAGTGGGGGAAGGACAGAGAAGATTATCTGGATTGCACACAAAGCAAGCCAAGGGACACCTGCTATTCTACGGAAGATGTTTCCTCCAAAACCTGCAACATTCCTGTCCCCCAGCTCCTCCCATACCTTCCTGTTTTACTCCCCTTTGCCTCTTTCCAATCACAGAGAATGCCAAGTAACCTACTGGGTTTTTAGGAGATTTCATTGTACTTGCTAATATGTGATTTATAAACATAAATAAAATAAATAGGATTCTGAGGGAATAAATTCTAAGTAGAATATCAATAAATCTCCTCCCTCTGATGCTGTGCTATGATTTCCCTCCCTTAGTCCTTTCTCCCTACAGCCTGCTCACACCCAAGGAATCATCGACTCTTCTTTACATTGGAGGAAATTGGGGTTGGGGACAAGTAGGACATAGGGGAAGAGGTTGTGTGGGAACCCTAACACAGCGCTGCATTGAAATGTAAATTTCTTCAAATTATTAAGCACCAGAGAGCAGCTCTCACCAGCCCTCTGTTCCTCTGAGTCAGAATGTATAATCTCAAAGAATAAATATCCAGTCAGATATCAGCCACACAAAGAAATTGGGGCCATACATATTCAGAGCTCCAAGTCCTGCACTCACCCCTCTCCCTTATCAGGGAGGTTCTGGTCATAGCTACCAATCACAGGTCAGAAAACGTCTAATGCTGAGGGAGGAGGGGGAGTGTCTGGATGGTAATCAATTCCTGGTTGCCCCAATTCTCAGCCCTGCACGTCCACCCTAAGTCCTACCACTGTCTAGAAAACTAGATCACATTGCCACTGTCCAGGCTGAAACCACAAAGCCACCTGGTTAACTCCAAGACACAGTAGCTGGGACTTCCTTTCTCGGCAGAGAAGAGGTACTTTGCCAACATCTTTGCCTGGAGTTGCACAGCTCACAGCTGGAGATGAATGACTCTGAGCTCTCATTGACATTTTTAATTCCCTCTTAGCTTCAGGAGCCCACAGAGCTGTCGGAGGACAGATAACTGTCTGTTCTTTCCTCTTCTGCCATCCCATTTCAAGCCACTACATTCAACTCTGAACCCATAAACGTGGAAACGGCCCATTTTACAGGACGCACCAGGCACGGTAACTTCTCAGCTTAGTGGACTCTGGCTTCCATCACTGTCTCTCAGATTTCTATCTCTTCTAACCAAAAAGTCCTTGAGGTCAGACGCCCAGACTTTATTCATTGCCCTCTCTCCTCTGTTCCCATCATGTGCTTAGCACACAGTAGGTCCTTGGAAAACTGACTGGCAGTTTATACGAGCCCACAGGATAAATGAGGGTGTGGCAAGTGTGGTAAAGGTCACCAGAGAAGCTGGTGGGAGGGGTGGGCATCTATTTCAGAGTCAGTGTGCTCTGTATTTCCTCATCTTAGACTTTCCTTCTAAATAGAGTTCAAGATTGAGGAGAAAGCTAAGTAAGAAAGTACTTGCTGAGCAAGCACAGAAACCAGAGTTTGATCTCCAGCCCCCTCATAAACATGAAAAATAAGACCCAGGCACAGCAGATACACAGGCTTCAATCCTAGATGTAGAGAGGTAAGAAACTTGCCAGCTAGCTAGACTAGCCAGGTGAGCTCTGAGTTCAGTGAGAGAGATCTTGTCCCCAAAGCTAAGGAAGAGAGCCGTTGAGGGAGATGTCCAAAGTCAACCTCAGAGCCGCCACACACACACTCACATGCACACACACACACACACACACACACACACACAAACGCATAAGTTTGATCAAAGTGGTGGTTGTTCTGAGGACTACTCCATCTTTACTCTCACCCCAAAGTCTGTGCCTTCTGAAGACACACCAGTCTTTGCTTCATAGTTCTTGGTGAGACCTGTGTCTAAGTTAGGGGTTTACTATTGCTGTGAAGAAACACCATGACCACAGCAACTCTTATAAAGAAAATATTTAATTGAGGGTAGCTCGCTTACAGTTTCGGAGGTTCAGCCCATTATCATCATGGAGGGGAGCATGGCAGCAGACAAGCAGATGTGGTGCTGGAGCTGAGAGTGCTACGTCTTGCAGGCAACAAGAAGTTGACCGACTGTCACACTGAGGGAAGCTTGAGAAAGAGACCTCAAAGTCCACCCCTACAGTGACAAACTTCCTCCAACGAGTCCACACCTCTTAATAGTGTCACCACCACAACCTGTCACTTTATTCCAGTACACATTAAAGTCTGAGCTGATCCTTACAAAGGTGCTGCTCTCCTAGGCTGGAGTCTATCTGAGAATGTAGGCCACACAGCGGTCATCTATCATACAAAGTCTTAAGGGAGGTGTCAGTTGCACGCCCCACCCCTTCATCTTCCCTGCTGCCTGGTGTCCTTGACCAACACTCTTGTTCTCCCCCAGAAGCTCTGAAATCCACTGGGTCTGCAACGGCCTCCTAATTCATTGACAAGACCACACCTGCCTTCCATTCTTGATGCCCCTGACTTTCACCAGCTTCTTTCAATAACAACACTGGGGAACTGTGTTCCTTAAGACTTTGTGGAAGCCCTGCCTTAATGCTTGCCTTGACAGTATGGAAGCTGCTAGTGTAGACTTCTCTTTCCTGCTTGTTTTTCAATCAGCTACTTTATCCGAGTGAACAATTCTGGGTGTGACCTGTCCTCTGCTACAGGTGCTGGTAGCCCTGAATGGCCATGACCCTCTTTACCCTCAGGACTTTTCCCATCAGGAAAGTATGGTCACTATTGATCTTTTTTTCTGACAGGATATCAAGTATGGCATAAAAGAGCAAAGAAAGGCAGGGTTTGCCCTCATCTCCCTGTGTTATAGCAAAGGTAAACTCAGCTAAATATAAGTGAGATTCAGTTGCTAGGCCTAGAATTCTGCTCAAAGAATTTTTGAGTGAAAGAAATCCATGGTATCTGCATTGATTGATGACTACATCTGGAAAGAAATACAGGATCCTAGGTCTGAATCGGAGTAGGCTTTAGCACACACTATGCATGGCAGTGGGAAGACAGAGCTTCTCTCCAGGCTAGGCATGTGTTTTTAATGTGAGGCCTTCAGATCCTGCAGTTTGCCCAACAACCTTAGAAGCATTTTCAAAAAGTAAAAAGTAACAGCCCCCCAAAATAGATCTTAGTAATTAGTTTCTTAGAGTCAAATCTGATACTTTCAATTAAAATTGCACTTAAATGTCTGATGTCATGGAAACTAAATACCTGCTTTGTAAATTAATGAGCAGAAAAATGTACAAATGAATGAGAAATGGGTGAACAATAAGATAAAAACATTAGTTCACTTTGCAGTGACAATTGATAGAATATGGATATAGTTTTTTAACTAAAGATGATATAAAATGCATCCTTTCTGACCACTGCTCTTTGGGTTGACAAAGTTTTCCCATAGCTTCTTCCCATTGCATTGGAGAAGTTCAAAGGAATATATGGAAATGTTGGTAATGTACTTGGAACGGGACAAAAGTTTTCCAGTGTAAGACCAGGTTTGTTCCTTCATCCCCTATGTGTCTGTTTGCAAATGTTCATTTTCATCCTCTGGGTTCACTTAAAAGTAAAGCCACCAATCACAGTGTCACTTGGGTGCATTCTTAAAACTCTGTCACATCAACAACCTCAAGAATTGCTTCTGTGCCTCTTTGAGACTCAGAACAGGTGGTCTGAGTGGGAGGTGCCCCCAGCAGGCTTATGTATTTGAACACTTGATCCCCAGCTGGTGATGCTGTTTGGGGAAGTTGTGGAACCTGTAGGAAGTGGAGCCTTGCAAGAGGAAGGATGTCACTAAGGATGGGCCTTGAGGGTTTAGAGTCTGGTTCTACTTTCTGTTTCTCCTCTCTGCTTCTTCTGTGAAGTGAGAGTGTGATCATCCCGCTTCCTGCTCTTGTCATGCTTTGCATGCCATTGTGGATGCCATCCCTCTGGATGCATAAGCCCAGTTAACCCTTTCTTCCCCTTGGTCAGGCTATTTTATCACAGCAACAGAAAAGTGACTGATGCAATACCCATCTGCAGATTTTAAAAATGGGAGAAACAGAGGGTGGAGTTTTTGAGTGGCCAAGTCTTCCCAGGCAATCCTTCCTCAGGTTCACCAGGGTTCTCTCTAAGGTAGAAAACACCAAAACTGTCTGTCAGAGCCTCTGTTAGTTACCTTTCTTTTGCTGTGATAAAACGTGGCCAATGTGACTCATAGAAGGGCCAGCTTATCTTGGGCTGAAGATAAGAGACCATCACCATCACAATAGACGTGGCGGTTTGAATGAGAATGTCCCCCCAAAGCTCTGACATATGAATACTTGGTCCCCAATTAGTGGTACTATTTGGAGAGACTTAGGGGGTGTGGCCTTTCTAGAAGAACTAAGTCACTGGGGGTGGGCCTGAAGAGTCTAAAGACTTCCATTTCAAGTTTACTCTCTCTGTTTCCTGTTTGTGGTTTTAAGACGTCATCGCTCAGCTGTTCCTGCCGCCATGCCTGTGGTCTGCTACCATGCTTCCCTGTGTGATAGTGATGGGCTGTCTGTCATCCCTCTGGAACTAGATACCCAAAGTAAACTCTTCCTTCTATAAGTCACCTCGGCCATGGTTTTATAACAGCAACAGAAAAAGTAATGAACAGGGAGCCAAGGCTCTACGTAGCTTTGCTGTGCATTGTTCCTCCCAGCTGTCCTCTGCATTTCTTCTGCTCTTATTCTGAGCCAGTGATAGGGCTGAGGAGCAAATGGCCATGAACTTGGTGCATTAACACCACTTACACTAGCTCTCAGTTCTGAGAGTAAGAACCAGGTTCTCTGTTGAGGACTAAAAAAATCAGGAAATGCTCGTTGACTGAAAAAGCAGGAAGTGTGGTAGGATCCCGTGAATATGTGCTGTCTGGAGGTGCTGAGGAAGACTGTCTTTCCAGGCCCAGGCAGGTTGTCTGAAGAATTTACTTCCTTATGGTGTAAATTAAAACTCCTTTTTTCTTGTTGACTGTTGGCCAGGAATCACTGTGCCGCTAGCGACTGCTGCCAGGCCCTCGTTCCGTGGCCACCTCCCTAGGAGAGCCAGTAGTAACATGTGGTAACGGTTCTCAGGCCACAAACCTCTCTTCCTTTTCTAGCAGCCGGGAGACTGCTTTTAAAGTGCTCACATCATTAATTCAGGGCAATTTGTCTTCTACACCATCCACTGACCTAAGACTTTAGTGGCTTCTGTGAAATCCTTCACTCTAGCTCTAAGATTGGTGTGAGACTAGATAGCCAGGGCTGGGGGTCAGGGTGGGGTGAGGGAGATGTCTGTCTGCTGCTCACTTCAGGGCTGATGTTGGCCTGTGGTTATAGACACCAAGGGAGCCCTTTGTCTTGGATTTGTCTATGGTTCCTCTAGTTGGTGTCTGTGGTTCATTTAGACCAGAAGAAGGAGACTAGTTACATAGACAACATTTTGTAAACTTAAAAATCATTCTAAGTTCATCATCTCAGCCCTAAAACATACTTCCATTAAAGGATGACACTTCATCATCCTTAGTCCTTGCCTGCCCTGGGACTACTTGTCCAGGAAGATAAGCCCAATGACTCACCTGTACTCACAACTGCTGCTTCATGCTCACAGGAGCAGGTGGCCAGAGATAATTGTGGCAACAATAGATGGAGCTCCTGGGAAGTAACCATGCTCTCTGTGGTGCCCTCTGTGGACAATAGGAGAGCCCATTATCTCCAGGGGCTCCTGGAAAAATAACAAGACTATCAAGAACAACAAAGATATTAAAACTAGAAGCAAACATTTCAGAAAAGAAAACTAATAAAATGTAGAGACAACTGAAAAGAAACTCACTGGAACTAAAAAATACACATGAAAAAATCTTAGCGCTCTTAGGAGAATTTACAATGAGGACACCAAAGAAACATCACACAGATTCCTTGTCTAGGCTGAAGAAATAGAGTGAGCCAAAGTTAAGTCAGCTAAAGAAACTTAGGGTGTCAATAACACGGTTTACAGCATAAATGCACAGAGCCCATTTTGAAGAAATGACTTCCTAGATTTTGAAAAGTTATTAAGTGGTGGAATTCCACAACATCCTGAAGTCACTATATTGTACAAGTTTGGGAGTATACTTGTTTGAACTCACATGCTTTTATCTGGAGGTTGGGTGCCTGAAAAGGAGCCCACTACTTTGCGAGAACACACAGAAGCAAGAGATACAAAGACAACAACGATGTGGTTCCTGGAGAATGATTAACTGTCACTGCGAATGATGAGACCTCATGTGACACTTTATTTTTCTTGGGGTCTTCTTTTTTATAGCCCACTGCTATAGGTCAAATACTTGTTTTTTAAAAAAAATACCTTGAACCCCTAAGCCCAACTCAATAACATTAGGAAGAGGGGGCTTGAGTCTTAGGAGGAAAGACAAGGCAGGGCCTCGCACTGACTTGAGATGCTAGAGCAGAAAGAGAATGCTCAGGAGTCTGAAGTTCTCTTGATGAAATCAGTTCCCTTCTAAGATGAGAAACCTGGAGCATGCTCTCTCATCATTGTGTAACATTATGGCAGGGAGGTATCTATTTGCAGTCCAAAAAGAGAGCTCTCAGAAAATCTGCCAACACCTTGATCATAAACTTCCCAATCTCCAGAATAGCACTTTATTACAAAGGCCCAAACATACCAAGATACTTCTATCTGGAGCTCGGTGTCTTTGCTGGGAATGGTTGTTTAGTCCCTTGATATTCAGGAGGATATGTGCAAATGAGGAAGCTAGATCAGGTTGTCACAGAGTTATGACCTGGAAGTTCAAGTGCTACTAAACCATTGTTGCTATTACTGTTGTTTTCAAATCCTAACAACCCCCGTACAGGAATCTGATTCCTCCTAAGAGGCGTCACTTACCTGGACCAAAGGTTACAACAGGACCAGAAATTCGAGTATGCCCTAGCAAAATTCAGGAACAGCACTTTAATCACATCTCTAAACTACCTTCTAACTTGGCAAGACGCAAAAGTATAACTTTTAATATATATATATATATATATATATATATATATATATATATATATATATATATATATATACACACACACATATATACTGCTTTGCCTAAAAGTTGAGCTTGGGGATGAGGAACCTAGCCTGTCTCCAAGTGAAATTGTTGCTACTGAAAAGTCATTAACGTGATACTCAAACAACTATGATTCTTCAACTCTAAAGATGAGTAAGTGAGTGTTGCAACTCTCGGGGAAAGATATTCGGACTGCTCGGGGGAGTTAGGTGATACCTTGAGTTGCTAGGACAGCTCTGGCAGCTGGAGCTGTAATGGGACAGCTCAGCTCTGGAGGGAAAGGTGTCCTGACTGCTTGGGGAAGTCAGGAGATACCTGGATTTGGGTTCCGGGGAGGGATGGTCTCCCTGCAGGATATAACAATCCTGTTCCTCTCCTGGAGAGCTGCTTCAGCTGAGCTTTGCTGAGTCCCCACTTAAGGAGGCTTCCCAGCAGAGCTCTGCTTCTTCTCCAGCCCAAGATGTTACTTCTTTTGCTTCACTCTGCTAAAGGGGAAACCTCTGCAGAAATGTAGCAATCTTCTCTGGCTCTGGGGAAAAGTTGTTACTTTTTCTGCCCCACCTTACTCAGTCCGCTAAGGTGAGTCTCGGCAAGGTTCTTCTTTTCAGCTCTCCCTTGCTCAGCCCTCTAAGGGAACACTCAGCAAGTTTTGTTTTGTTTTGTTTTGTTTTGTTTTGTTTTCCTGCTCAGTCCCCTAAGGGACATCTTAGTAAGGTTCTTCTTCTCTGCATCAGCAAATGAAGATCTTCGCACCAAAGACTCTTTTGAGAAAGAGATTTATTTGGGAAGGAAGAGTCCAGGAGAGTGGCTGCCTCTACCAGGGTGGGAAAGAACAGTCAACAACTGACCAGGCAGGGTGGTTTATATAGGATTTCTTAAGGGCAGAGTTTCTCCAGGGAGAAGATTTTCTGTCCAGGGATTGGTTAGTTCTTTTGCTCAGGGATTGGTTAGTTTCATGTGTTTAGCGGCAGAGATGGCCCTGATTTCAGAACCAAACTGTTCCTTTCACTGGCCTTTCCTAGCTTTTTGGCTGTAATTCTAAAGCCAGGGCATATTTCTTTCACTGGCTCTGATTCCAGGGACAAAGTGTGTTTCTTTGGCACTGGTTTCAGAGTCAGGGCATGTTTCTTAGGTCCCGGCTTCAGGGATAAAGTGTTTCTTTCACTGGCTCGGTTCCTAGATCAAGGCTGTTTCTTTCGCTGGTCCTGGTCTCCAGAGTCAGGATGGGTTTCTTTAGCTGATTCTTTTTCCCCTACAAGTGGGACAAATCATTATTGCCTTAGAAGTTTAGGGATATTTTGAATATCTTAATGTCTGAAGCTCCCCAGGATATTTCTACTGATGGGACACTTCCCATGGGGAAAGCAGTTCTTCTCTCTCATTTCCTGATTTAAAGAAAACCAAAATCCCTTGCTCTTCGTCTCTCTCTGATAATTCTTCAGGCACCTGATATGTGCTATGTCCTGGCATTTTTCTTCTATCTTCCTACTTGTATTCTACCCATCTAGTCACTGATGAGCTGTACCTTTATGCCAGCTGTTATCTGTACAAACAGCTGGCCAGGAAGAATCTAATCCATCCTAGATCTTTGTCAGGGCGATTCTGTGTAAGGGACAACTTATGAGGAATGAAGAGGGCATCTCCAAGAAAAAGAACAAAATTTAATCCCAAAGAAAAGGAAATGAGATATACAGTTGCCTTTTGGCTTAAAGGAATTCAACTGTGGCTCTAACAGTTTCAATATCACCCTACTTTATGTCCCTCACTTTATGGCATGATGGCTACCTTCTGCTCAGGCATAGTGAACACTAGTCATGAAATAAAAGGAGAATGGAATATGTCATGTTTTCCTGATACTTGGATCTTTCATAAAAGGACAGAAAGACAGAGAGGTAGTGAAAATGGGGCAGGGAGGTATGAAAATATTTCTACTGTAGTGACCACCATTTATTGTCCCAGAGCCCAACCCAATGTGCAAGACCCAAGCCAGGATAAGATCAGCTGCCTTCTCTGCGGCCTGTCCACGTGGATTTCTGGGATTGGAATGGGTATCAGGAATGGAAAATGCAGTCTCTGCCTGGAAAAGTCAGTCCAGCTGCAGGTACAAAGTGTTGTTTCAATCACTTATTCAGTTTTCAAGCGGAGTTTTTAATTTGTCTTGTTATAGAATGAATTGCAGGTTCTTGTGATATATATATATATATATATATATATATATATATCCCAAGCCCATTACCCAGGGCTGCCTTTCCCACCTCTGACACAACTTCAGCAGCTGGGGTCCACGGGAGGATTCAAAGCAAAGGAGTCAAAGCTGGGTCACTCATACAGATTCTTCTTAAGACATGTGAGTTGTAGGCTACAAATCAAAGCTGAAGAGAGTATCTGTCAAAAGAGACCTGAATTGAATACACATTTTCCCTGGTTACCATTTGGGGGCTTCTAACCTAATTATTCTGAAACTTAGTTCCCACTTACAAAATAAAGGCAAATGCATCTTCAGAGAATGACCTGTCACCCCCTTAGCCACCTCATTCCTCTAGAAATGAGTTTCACCATCACAGACTACGATGCTAGCGGAATAAAGATTCACATGGATGTCCATAAGAGTGCCAGTAGATGAAAGGGTGGCTTGAAGAACAAAGGTCCGGGATTATGGGAAGGAGGGAGAAGAGAAAAAAGAGTGGATGTGGTCAAAGTTCAATATATGCTTGTGTGAAGATGTCCTTATAAAACCCATCGACATAATGGATACATGACAATAAAAAAGGAAGTCTTTGTTCTTGTTTGGGGGTTTTGTTTCTAGCTTTGGTTTTGCAACCATCCCATGGCTAATTCAATCTGCAGAGGAGAAAAGACTCAAAGGGCTAAAATTCCCTAAGATGTACCCTCGGGATAATGCACAAAGAGAAAAAAATACATCTCCGTAGTGCTGACGTCAGTATGCCCTGGCATGTTGGCGTTGCCCCTCCACTCTCCTGAGCAAAATACTCTGTAGATGATACCAATGAGCAGCTCAGAAGGCCTGAAGAAGGGGAGGAAAACAAAGGAGGCCATGAATGCTGTGAAGCAAATGGAAGGGGGTATTAATGTCCACTTTACGGGTTCATGAAAAAAACTGTCATCCATACATCTATCTGTCCATCTATCATCCGTCCATCCATCTCTCTGCCTATGTGTTTCATACATAACGTAGAATGATGTATGGACATATATATTTTATGTACAATATTTATAATAATATAGACATGAGTGTCTAGCAAAAATATTCATTAAACAAATGGTAGTTGTTACATTTTATCATTATTACCAAGGTGGCAGTTAACATTTACAAATGACCGTGTCCTTAGAGGTGGATTCATGTATATTCCGCATTGCTAGTTAACGCTGGCTTTCCCTCTGCTCGCCTTGTCTTTCCTCCTTGTAGTTAATCTTCAGTAGAGAACACATAATCTACCTCTCATATCCCCTAACTCTGGAAGCCAACTAATAGGGCTTCCACAGCAGCCTCTGGGACCTTCCTCATGTGAAACCATTTTTTACTTGGGATATCCTATCTGAGCTACTATTATTACATTTTTCAGTCAAGACAGATAGTTAGCTCTTACTCTCCTTTCAGTTTGGGGTTTTGGTGATTGAGACGCAATCAAACCCAGAGTGAGTCCTTAGTCCATCAAACTGTCAACAACGCCTCCGCAAGAGCTGGAAACAGAGAAAATATTATGCCAATAACGGTATGTAAAAAGAAGGGCTCTCTTTATTGGTAACATCTGGCACGCTTTGTCAGAACATTCTAACCATGTGGCCAGGCGAGTATGTACTCTGATAAATGAGAACCAGCGTGACTGTGGGTACACACAGGGGCTCCCCATTCCCCACAAGAATTGTTCCAGCCCTCCATCCAGTAGCTTTCTTCAAGATTTTGTCTTTCTTCTATAATTTCAACCACATGTCTTTCCAGGTTGGGAGCTACCTACCTCCCTACAAAACCTACATTCTGACAGAAATCCCAAGGCCTGGGACAGTAAGTGAGTTCAGGATTCTACTTCTCTCTTATAAGCATTGTTCTGACTAATGTCAACGGCCATTCTGTCTCACCTCCAACCAAACTCCCACAGACTTTGGGACTGCCTCCTTCCAGATCCTCTTCCTAGGGATTCAGCTACCATAATTGATAAGTTTAAGAAAGTCTCTATTTTCTCTGCTCATCCCTGGCTGAGGGTCAGAAGATTCACTTTATATTTTGAAAGGGTTCATTTGGATGACTAGCTGGAGGATCTGCTGTAGGGAGGTGAGGTGTATGTGTCTGCTGCTTTAAACCAGCAGAGAGACAAGGGGACTGAGAAATGATCAGAGTCAGGGTGCATTTCAAAGGAAGAGCTGGTACAATTGAATAGTGAATTGGTTAATGAGTTATAAAACATAAAATAATTATGAATAAGAGATAATTCAAGGATGGGGACTGAACGTTTTATTCATGAAAAATGTAGAAATAGAGATGAGGGTGATAAGTCAGTGGGTAAGAGGGTCTGAGCATGTGCCTGTCAGCCCAGCATTGGGAAGTGAAGTCAGGCAGATCCCTAGAGTTTGCTAGTCAGCTATCCTAACTGAAATGCTGGGTTTCGGATTCAGTGAAAGACTCTACCTCTGGACAATAAGGCACGGAGCAATTGAGAAAGAAAGACATCTGATATCCTGCTCTGGCCTCCCCATGCATGCACACAGGTGCATGCATTTGCATACTCATGTGTATGTGCCACACATCACACACACACACACACACACACACACACACACACACACACACACCACTCAAATGTAGAAGAGAAAATGCCATTTCTCAGAATGGGAGGAATAGAGGGGAAACAAGTGGGAAGGATAATCAGGAGTGAGGCTGAAGTCAGAGATGCTCACAGCACCTGAGACTGAATGATGATGACCAGGCAGCTGGACTGAGCAAAGCTCAGGGCTAGAGTTCAAGTCCAGTGGTTCTTAACACACGAAACATGAGACTGGAGGCTATCACTTAACAGATGAATGTGGTGATATTGTGTTCCCCAATATATTGTGCACCCTAATAAACTTATCTGGGGTCGGTGAACAGAACAGCCACTAGATATAGAGGCCAGAAAATGGTGGCACACACACCTTTAATCCTAGCATTCCAAAGGCAGAGATTCATCTGAATCTCTGAGTTCAAAGCCACACTGGAAACAGCCAGACATGGTGGCACATGCCTTTAATCCCAGGAAGTGATGGCAGGAAGCAGAAAGGTATATAAGGCGTGAGGACCAGGAACTAGAGCTGGTTAAGCTTTTAGGCTTTTGAGCAACAGTTCAGCTGAGATCCATTTGAATGAGGACTCAGAGGCTTCCAGTCTGAGGAAACAGGATCAGCTGAGAAGTTGTCGAGGTGAGATTAGCCGTGGCTGGTTCTGTCTCTCTGATCTTTCAGAATTTACCCCAATAGCTGGCACTGAATTTTTTATTCATAAGACCTTCTAACAATTCGTGCTACAGGTGAGTAAGGACCGAGTATCGTGCCCTGGGTTACTCTAGAGCTGAAAGACCTGTGAGGGGGGAAGCAGTGAAGGGAGCGGAACCATCTCCAATGGATTAGGAAGTATGCCAGAAAGGGAGGTGCCTAGCACTCGCAAAGCCAAACTGAACAAGGGCAGTGACAGGTCTGTGTCAAATGCTGCCCTGAGAAGGACAGAGGAGGACTGGAAATGCCATTGAACTTCCTAGAGATGGTCCTGAGTGTTTCTCTGGGACACTTTGGCAAGGAAGTGGAGGCAAAAACCTGATGGAGGTGTGGGTTGTACTGGTAATAGGAACGACAATTCTAAGATTTGTGTCATGGGCATGAAAGGCAGGAGACGTTAACTAGAGAAAGATGGCAGGTCAAGGGGATATTTTAATCCCCTATATCTTCTGGATATGGAGGGAGTGGAGGGGGTTATGGCATGCTTGCCTGTGAATGGATATCAATTAACAAAGAGGGAAATTGGGGTACTGGAGCAAAGACAAGAGAGTTCTGATGGAGATGCCATAGCCTACTCTCCCATTCATTAAATGGTATGTCCTATATTCTAGAGAATTTTATACACACATACAATGAAGTATGGTTATATCTACCTCCCACTTCCCTCCTCACCTTTCCCCTTACTCCCCTCTTGCTAAAATTTCTTCGTAGGGATGTAAGCCATGTTCATCCCTTCTCCTAAAGTCCCAATGACAAACCCAGGCATGATTCCACCAAAGTTTACTCCAAGGAACCAATAGGTTTTGTTCCTTACAGAGCAAACCTCAAAGTCTTACCCAGCCTAGATGAGGGGCTCCCTGTAGCCACTTAAAAGGATCCACCACTGTAGTCTTCCCATGGCTTTATACACTCCAGCCCTTCCCTCAAGTCATGTGCCGAGGTGTCAGGTCTTAAGGAGCAGCTGGATATGCAGGAAAAATCTTGTGCCCTACTTGGCTCCTCTATGGTAAGGGTGGTGTGTATAGCACCAATAAGCCCAGCTGGCATGATGTTTTGCAAGAGGGCATAGTTGAAAGCCCTAAGATGGCAATTGCTTAATTCAGAGACTAGTCACTCAGAACATCCCCAGCATATCTCCTCCCAATTCCGTGTCTTTTTTTTTTCTTTTGATAACCCACTAAATCTGCTGTTCATATGTACACGGTAAGGGGCCATCCACTAAAACATAGGAATCCTACCAGGGGCCACATCTTCCAAAAAGAATGATTCTCCATTCTCTAGCAACTATGAACTGCCAATAACTCCTCAGTAGGGGTTGGCCTAGAGATCATCTACTGAATCTATACTGGAATTTTGGCTGACTTGGTATTGTACAGGCCTTGTGCAGGTAACCATAGATGCTGAGAGCTCATGAGTATAATCACCAGGTCATGTCCAAAAGACAGCATTTCACAGCACTCCTCTCCACCCTCAAACTCTTACATTCTTTCCACTTCTTCTTCCAGGGTGTTCTTTGGGTCTAGGCTGTGGTGAAGTTTTGTTGTTGTTGTTGTTGTTGTTCTTGTTTGAGGGTGGGATGTTGATATAGATGTCTAGTTTAGACTTGAGCATCGAGTCTCTTATCCTTACCACTGTGACCACTTACATATATCTCCATTGACTGTGGCCTTCTGCAAAATGTGTCTTCTGTAAGCAGAGTTGAGAATAGCCTGGGTCTATGTGTATTAACATAAATATTTAGAAGGTAATTTGACAACATGACCATTTCACAAAACAAGTCATTTTTATATCTAAAAATGTTAAGTGAGCATTTCCAGTGCATGAAATCAGGGGGAAAAGTTTATAAAATATGCCCATCCCCCCTAAAAATAACCATTTACTCTCTAATAGAAGATGTGTCCCAAATACTATAAATGGAGACAGTATGTGATAAATTTCACAAAAGAGACACCATCAAAAGCACTACGTGCTTTAAGGGGAAGAAAAGATAGAGCCAAGGTTGATTTCTTAAAGAGAACATATATGTTAGTACACGAGGATTTCTCAGAAGACGTCATGGTGTGACATGAGGGACATATGGCCGCCCTCCCTAGCATTCATATTGCCTCATTACATGTGACACTTCTTGTTTGGTTTTTCTTTTCCATTGATTGGGGTCAAGAACGACAGACTTACTCAAGAAAAATCTGCGACTAGCCATTATTACATGAAGCATTCATTATTCAGTAACCTTGATGTAAAATCAAGATTTTATATGTGTGTGTGTGTGTCACACACACACACACACACACACACACACACACACACACACACACACATTGTTGCCAAGAACAGAACCCAAATCCAAAAGTAGAAATTACTTTAGGTCACAAAATGAGGGGTAGCGATAGAAGAGGGAGATGGGGAAATACTTCCTGAACGCATGCATTCATCAAACTGCAGCCTGAGCCACGAACATGGTAGACTATTTAGTGTCCCTGGAAAGAAAAAGGATATAGGACATTGCAATGTTCCTTGACTCCTTGACTCTCCTTAGCCAGGTGCTGATGGAACAGACTTAGAGTGGACAAGGGCGTCTGCGGGCTACTCCTACTTCTGTCCACCTCTGTGATCTTGCTAACTCTCCCAAGCATTCAGCTCAGCATGTGTCTCTTCACCATCTCCGCTCCACACAGACACATAAGGTACCTTGTGTCTGGCCACTGTTTGGGCTGGGACCCAAGGAGAACCCTCAATAAGTCAGAAGAAAGCTTTACTGATTTCAGGTTTTCTAGAATGGATGGTTCATTTAAAAATTATATGAATGTGTGGTCATGACCCAGTGAGCATGGCTTCACTAACCAAACTACGAAGAAGAGATTTCCTTTGTGCAAATTATGTTTAAGATGGAAAGCAGCTATTACAGAACAAATAGAAAGTATTATGTATATGTTACGATGCGTAAATTAATTGATCCAAACTTGTTTCCTGGTATGTTTTCCATTGTGAAAGGCACCTGTCTCTCAATGTTCTTCATCACCCTACTGGACAGTCACTTTGCTGTTTCTTGTCCCCGGGGTGCTTCCAAGTCTTTGTCGGCACCAGCCAATCCTGACAAGCCAGCCCTCTCCAACGTTAAGCTAATTGACTCCCCCATTAGAAAGTTAATCTGGATTCTTAACTGGATGGGATTTAGAATCACCATGGAAACACACCTCTGAATGTGTCTATGAGGGTGCTTCCAGGAACCTTGAACAAAAGAGGAAAGATTCACAGTAAACATGGATGGTGCCATCAGTGGGTTGGAGTCTTGGACTGAATAAAAAGAAGAAAGCCACGGCCCTTGTTACCATTGAAGCCATACAGATGTCTGTGATCTGTGCCGCCATCAGAGGCCATGTTGATGTCATGGGTCCTGTTACCACCGAAGGCCATGTAGTATGTCTGTCATCTGTGCTGCCTCCTGAATCCATGTTGACGTCCATGGGTTGGTCTGCCACTGGGGACATATTGGTGTCCGTGGCCTGTGTTGTCCAGAAGGCTAGTTGATATTCTTGGCCTGTGCTGCCACCGAGGGCTATGATGGTACTGTGGCCTGAGCTGTGGCAGAGGGCTGTGTTGATGTCCATGATCTGTACTGCCACCAGAGACCATGCTGAGGTCCATGACACATGCTGACACTGGAGACCATGTGGCTGTCTGTGGTCTGTGCTATCACCAAAAAACCATGTGTATATGATCCATGATTTGTGCTCCCACTCACTGTAAAGGGCAAAGAAGCTGCTTTTGAGATTTATCCATGACTGTGGACTCACGATTAAGAACGAGGGACATATAAGGCTTCTGTGACATCCCCTACTCCCACTTCCACCCCCCAAAAAAGAAACAGTCTAGATAGAAAGCCAAATTACAAATTGTGATAAGGATGCTGAAGTGTAGCTCTACATAATTGATGGATTCTGGTGGGGGTGCTGGTGGGAAGGACTCAGTTTTCTTTAAGGGGCTGGCCATTGGAAGTTTGACCATGCTCCAGTGAGTGTATGGGCAACATAAATTGAACTTGATTTTGTTTTTTTTCCCTTCCTTCCTTCCTTCCTTCCTTCCTTCCTTCCTTCCTTCCTTCCTTCATTCATTCATTCCTTCATTCCTTTTCTTCTTTCTTCCTTTCTTTCTTCTTCTTTTTTGGAGAGAAGGTCAGAAAGGTAGGAGAGCAGACCTGGGAGGGGTGGGACGTAAGTGTGATTAGGGTGCATGATGTGAAATTCCCAAATAGTCAATAAAAATATTATGTTGGGGGGGAAAAAAAAAAGAAAGCAAGTAAGCATTCCGTAGAGCATGACCCTGACTCTGCTCTGTGACTGAAGTGACAGTGTGACCAGCTGCCTCGTGCCCCGTTCACCGTGACAACTGTTCCCTCAGACTGTGAACAAAAATAAGCCCTCCTCTTCTTCAATCGCTTTTGCCATAACACACCTGGAAAAGTTCCTAACACACCTGGAAAAGTACCTAACACACCTGGAAAAGTACCTAACATACCTGGAAAAGTAGCACAACTGGAAAAGTACCTAACACACCTGGAAAAGTACCTAACACACCTGGAAAAGTACCTAACACACCTGGAAAAGTGCCTAACACACCTGGAGAAGTACCTAACACACACACCAAACTCGAATGTCGACCCTCCTCACTCTTCTCACCTCCGTGCCTCATGAGTCTGAGTAAAGAACACTGACCTCTTTCTTTTAGGCTGTGAGTCCCATCTCCTAGGTAATCAGCAATAATTGTAAATGATGCCCATCATCTTCACAATTCAGAAGTCCTATGAGATGGGTGGAGCTTGCATCATTTCTGTTTTACAGACAAGAAAATTAAGCTCAGTCCTGGTTAAACAGCCCATAAAATTTGCCCACAGACAGAAAGTGATAGCGCCCTGGCTGGATCCCAGCTCTTGTCTGCTCCTGTGTGTTCTCTGGTGCCCTGTGTTCCCTCCACAGAGCATTGCCGAGTGGACAGCTGTCTAAAGATATGATTGCACACTTCTCAGAGTACCTCCCAAAGCCAGTGTGGTGGCTCACATCTGTAATCCCAGCACTTGTGAGGCTGAGGCAGGAGGGTTGTCATAAGTTTGGGGCTAACATGTGCTACAGAAGGTCAGGTGATCCAGAGCTACAAACTGAAATCTTGACTCAAAAAAAAAAAATCCTCCAGATTTTAATTTTCTATAACTTCTCCTCTGTTGTTTCTGGCACTCCACTACCCCAGAGGAATGTTTTGGAAGAAATGTAGCTTTTCCTCCAACCTTCAGTCTCAGAACTAAATATACTGGGATAGTGCTGTCACCTCTGAGAAGCCTGCAATAAACAGAACTAACTCGAACTTTGAAGCCTAACACACCTAGTTCAATACTTAGCCTGTTCATGGAAAGTCTCTTAATGTTTCTATGAAGATGTGCAGTTGCATTTAGTTGCACAGGCATCCACATGTGTGCATGCGTGCATATGTGGAGGTGAGAGGACAGTTTCAGTTGTCCTTTCTCAAGTGCTACCCACCTTTGGGTGGAGGGAAGATTCTCCTGTAGGCCTGGAATTTTCCTAGTAGACTATGCTGACTGGCCATCAAGCCCCAAGTGTCTGCCTGTGTCTTTCTACCTGGTGTTAGGCTCTCACAACTAAACCACTATGCCCTGGCCTTTTCAACCTGTGTGCTGGTGGACCAAACTCAGGTCCTTGTGCATGTGACAAGCACTTTGCCCACTGATCGATCTCCCCAGCCTGAAAATTGAGTTCTTAGTCTGTAAAATGTGAGTGTTAAGCACATGACACACTTATTGTAGAGATATTTAAATAATATACATAAAGTACCCTATGTGTGTGTGTATATGTGTGCATGTGTGTGTGTGTGTGTCACCATTTTTCAAATACACATAGTTAAATGTGGCATCAGGGTCCTAGGAGTTTAGATTGGATTGTTCTGCCACTCAATAAAAAAGGTAACTGCTCTGCTCATTAATTTTCATATCTATGAAACAGTGTCATAATATTATCAACACTATCCTCATAAACAAATGCATTAATGCATTAGAAGTTGTTCCTAGAGCAGGGAGAAAAAAAACCAGCTAGGTGATAGCCTCAATTATTATCATCACTTCTGCCACAGGATGAGCTCCAGACATTCATCTGTCCAGGATCTCTTGATCCTTCCAAACATCAGCATCATAGGCTGATGGAACTTCCTCATGACAGAGTGGACCAGGACATCCAGAAGAAGAGAGCCCTGAAGATAGAAAGAGGTAAAAAAAAAAAAAAAAAAAAAGGGGGAGCATCCAAGAGGTCACAAATGCAAATTCTGTCACTTCTGCACTGTGGTACCCAGAAGATACCCTCTCCCAGATAGGTGCTGAGGCCCACTCCTGGGAAGGGAGGCTGTGGCTGCCCTCTCCTCCTCCTCAAGGCACTACACAAATCTCCTTTGCCTCACCGAGGAATATACACCTGCTTGCCACTGGACCCCCACATCCATCATGGACTGCTGCTCCCTTTCCACTGGTTTCTGTCACTTATTTTCCTCCCTGAGGACACATGTGCTCTGCTCTTCATGTGTGCACATGCAATGTGGCCTTTCTGATGATTGGAAAAAGAACAGGGGTTCAGGTACACCCTAATATAAAGTGCTAGAACCCCAGTACTGTGCATCACTGCACATAACGGCTCCGGGAAGAGTATTGGGGGAGAGCATTTCAGGCACTGGCAACAGAGAAGCAGCACCCATACACCCCTCCTTCTCAACATAAAAGAGGACAGTCAGGTATCCTTCATGTCCGGAGAACAGAGGTCAGCCCCTGAGTGAGGGAGGTCACTGTCGAAAACGGGCTTCAGGACCAAATTATGTCCCTCATGACATTGGTTTGTAGTGCAGAACCAATTTGAAAATGTGGCATGATCAGCAGTCTCGCCCCAGGAGAGACTGGGACCAGTGGAGAGGGGTGTCATAAATCAAGGCTCGGTTGCCCTGAGTGGGAGCCCCGGTTGGACTAGGCCAGGCAGCTGTAAGGCAGGATTGAGATGCATTGGCAGAGCTGTGACGGTGACCCCCAGAGTGAAGTAATTGGGGTTGGGGGAGGTGCATCACGGGTCAGACTGAGGGGTTGTGGAAGAATATATGGGGGGAAGTGCTTTCAAAAGACCTGCTGGACAATGACAGGCTTGGTCAGAGTAATTATCTGCCATGTTCAGAAGCGCTGAATTCACTTTTAAAGGAAACACACACATGAACTCACACACACACACACACACACACACACACACACACACACACACACACACACAAATACACAAGCACAAAAGGAAGGACAACCCTCTTGAGAGAAAACGAAGTACTACTACTGTACTGCAAAAACAATAGCTCCCAGAGGGAAAGGCTGTTGAAACTTAAGAACTTCATTTCAAAGCAAACATTGCCCTCTAGCGGCACAAAGGCCACATGCAGGTGAAGTCAAACAAAAGAAGTTTCAGAGGAGGTGACCCTCCCGCTTTGGATGGCCGGGAAAGGGGAGGATCTCTTGCATTTCCTCTTCTGGCTGAGTGTCCATCATCCTGTTGTCTGTGTGGAGCAACTGCAAATACTGTGAGGAAGCCTTTAGCTGAACACAGTTGTCAATGGAATGCTGGCATGGGGAGTTTCAGTAAAAAAAATATAAAGAGGAGACTTGAGGACACTTTGTAACATAAATATTTTTGGAGCCTATATTGTAAGGCATTTGGTCAATTTCCTCAATAAATCTAAATTCAAAAATCATCTCACAAGCACCAGACAAAATATAAAAGGCCAACGGGAGAACGTCAAAACAGCGCTCCGGTCAGTGAGTTCCCACCATGAGTCTCTCAAGGACCAGGATCCTCTCCTGCTCCTAGCAACAGTGGCCGCAAGTCCCAGGCTCCTCCTTACCAATGTAAGGCCTCCCTCACCACTCACTTCTCCACAATTCTCCCCATCAGGCAAGAAAAAGACCATAGCTTCAAAAAAACAGATGTGACCACCTCAAATTCAAATCCACTGGCATCAGGCCGCATGCACGGTGATCTGAGCTTCAGCCATGTGGTCACAGAGAAGCCGTGGCTGACGGTGACCTTCTCCTTCTGCTGGTGGGAGGGGCCAGTGACGTAGTCATGGATGGTGTCTTAAATTGATGTCCAACAAAAGTCATTACGCCCTCTTTCCTTTGCACGGGGAAACAGCAGAGGTTCCAGCCAATAATCTTCTCCTAGAGCCACACTGCATAGCAACCACTACTAGACAATGTACCTGAGTCATTATCACCTGGCCATCCCCTGGCATCACCATCATCATCTGAAGAACAAATCCATACTTCTCAGACATGTAATGCTCTTTCAGTCCATAGACTGTTGCACCTTCTAGCTCACCGCCTGTGTGGAGCAGTCTAAGCCAGGCTGGCCATTCACTTGCCTCTCCAAACACACCACATATGCTTTCTCCCTTACTGTCTCCACTGGGGAGACTACGTGACTTATTTCTACTCCTTTGCTATCAAAAGATCATATTCTGCCATCTTTCTGGGCCACACTCAAGACTCATATTTGCTGAGACTTCTGTAGCTATTCCTAGCCCTTGATGATATCTTGACCAGTTTGGTCTCAGGAGTGTGGCGTAAACCTAGTTTTGAGTGCTAGGGTTGAACTCAGAGAGCCCAGGACCTCCCACATGCTAAGAAAGTGCTCTGTCGCTGCTCAGCCCCTTTTCAGGCCTCATTAATTTAAAAATTAAAACTATATGAAGAATGATATACATCTCTAAGTATTGACATGGAGAGGTGACAGCTTCATTGGAGACATAAAGGAATGAATATAATATGTATTTTCTAAGCCATTTCTGTTTTTGAGAAGCAAGTATACATACATACATACATACATACATCTGTACACATCTACACAGTCAAAATAGACAAGAATGGTCAGGAATTTCTGCTTTTTAAACATTCTGTGTCATTTGACTTTTTTCCACTCTGTCTGTATTAACTTTTTGATTTCAGAAAAATGACATTTTTCAAATAAATCAACAAACATTCACTGCCAAGCATTGATTTAATTGTTAGGAAGGCTCCAGGGTGGTCTCAACTTTCTACAGAATTAACATCTGGGAGAAAACCCAACAGAAGACTGAGACAGGAACATGCAAAGAGCTATAAGCTTAGGAGTCCAAGCCAAAGGAACTTTGAGACACAGAGGCCAGCTTTGTTGGAGGCAAAGCGACCAGGACCAGGCAGAGGAAAACCACAGCAGTCTTGACATGGAAGAGGAGTGAGTGTCTATTGAGTGGAAAAGAAAACATTGGGCATTCTTGGTGGAGGAAAAATATGCACAAAAACAAAGTGGCATTTGCATGTTCCGTGTCTAGGGATGAGCAAGTAATTTGTATGTGCAAATACAAAATATAGGGTCAAGGAATGAAATGAGAATCTAGAGTCTGGAGCAGTGGTTCTCAACCTTCCTAACACTGCAACCCTTTAATACAGTTCCTCATGCTGTGGTGACCCCAATCATAAAATTTTTTTGCTACTTCATAACTGCAATTTTGCTACTGTTATTAATCATAGTGTAAAATGTGGTACGCAGGATATCTGATATGCAACGCCTTGTGAAGGAGTGATCCAACCCAAGAGGTCTCAACCCACAGTTGAGAACCACTGGCCTAGAGTCTTATTTCTCTCGCTTTAACTACATTATTCTCGAGGGGAGGGGGGGACACGACTCTCACAGGGGCCAGGATCTTACCGTAAAGACTGCTGTGACCGCAGATCAAGTGCTGTCCTGGGTCACTGCTCCACCTTATTTCTGAGAGTTCTCTCACTGAACCTGACAGGCTAGCTAGCTCCCAGGATCTATTGTCTCCTCCCCCTGGGGAAGAGGCTGCTTTACACAACCTTGGTTGCTAACTCCAAGGGCCCAGACTTGCCCAATGACCACCTTCCCCAGGGAACCCTCTCTGCAACCCAGAAACTCATTCTTTACACAGCGGCAAACAACAGACAGTGTGCAATGTGTGCGTGATGTGATCATTGATTTCTTGGTACTACTGTTGAATGATTTCATATGTATGATGACTTTTCTGCATCTATTGCATATGCCCCAGTCTCCAAGTGAGCCACAGAGGCGGTTGGAAATTTGTGCTCAGTCAGAGCAGTGGCTGAGACCTGAGCACATTTTTCACGAATAGAGTGGAAAACTGTGTTGATCTGGGGTGTAAATGCTGTAGGCAGCCTGGGCTCAGGACGATAGCATTTATTTCTCAGAGCTGTTTTCTGAGTGATCAGTAGAGAAAACTTCACTGTGTCTTACCTTCCTCTTCTGACCCACCCCAGTCCCCAGTAGGACACTCCCCCCTCTTCCCCTCCCCACCCTCCACCCCCACCCCCCGCAGAGGCCACCCCACAGTGGCAGCTTTTGTGAACGTGCTGGAGAGATGATGGCTTGGCCCAGAGAGCATCCACATGGCTCTCGAAGATAATACCCCAAGCAGGAAAAAAAAGACAGTTTTCCGCTGATGGCGATGTGTGTACAAGCCGGCTGAGCTGCTTGGCACAGGCCCTGCAGCTGTGTATTCATGATGTTACGTGTAAGCCAAAAAAAAAAAAAGGGGGGGGGGCTTTGAACGATGTAATCAATACAGGCTGAAATTTGTATTTGCCTGTCTCTGCCTATCTGCTCTAAGAGAAGGGGGCTGCTGGGCTGTAGACAGCAGTCTCCCCCCTCAAAAAAGTTTAAACACCCACTGTGTAGAAAAACAGCAACAGATTCTGCCACATGTGGTGTCGCTTGGCTGCTTTTCCCATGCGTTCGGGATGATTTCTGCGGCAAACCTTCCCAGTGGGTGGAAGGGAACCAGATATGCCGTTGGCTCCCACTCTAGAGGGGGTGGTGGGGCAAGTGGGCTCCGGGGTGGAGAGTGGAACTACTCCACAGAGTTGAGTTGAGATGAAAACTGGGCGTCGTGGTGCCAATGTAGTCAAAGAAACAATGCCTGCCATCACAGAGCGCTGGCCCCTCCTCCCGGAGTCTTCTACACTACCAAGAGCCTGAAGCTAAGCCAACCAGACCCGCAATCACTCTTTCCTTCCTTCCTTGGACATGCCCATGAGTGAAGACCTGTGACGACAGCTATGTTGCTTGAGTTTTCCTGACTGGCCCACAGTCAGGGCAAATCTCTCTCACCTGCCAGTCCCACAGCCACTCAGACCCAACCAAGTAAACACAGAGACTTATGTTGCTTTCAAACTGTATGGCTGTGGCAGGCTTCTTGCTAACTGTTCTTACATCTTAAATTAATCCATTTACATTAATCTATGCCTTGCCACATGGCTCGTGGCTTACCGGCATCTTCACGTGCTGTTTCTCATCGTGGTGGCTGGCAGTGTCTCTCTGACTCAGCCTTCCACTTCCCAGCTTTATTCTCCTCCTTGCCCCGCCTATACTTCCTGCCTAGCCAACGGCCAATCAGTGTTTTATTGATTAATTAGCAACACATTTGCCATACATCCCACAGCACTTCCCCCTTTTTTTTTTTTCAAAAAGGAAGGTTTTAACCTTAACAAAGTAAAATTACATATAATTTGGGAATTTGGGCGTAGCTTCTCTTACTACTTCCTGCTAGAAGGGGGCGCTGTATCTTATGGGGAAACAAAGAAAATTTTAGAATTATGGAATAGTCCATGAGGCTGTATTGTCTGAGCCAGATGCCTTCAAACCATTCTGGATGTTGGATCATCTGGGCCATGGTGTCATCGGAGATCTTTCAGGGGGTCTTGGCTGGTCAAACCTGATGTATCTTAATCTTGAACAAATCCATAGCCTCTGGCTTTCTGTGGAAACAAAAGAGACTCTTTTCCAAAGCAACATATCCTTATATCCAAATTTTGAAGTTAAGGTATCTTTAAAAGTATACATATTGGTTTAACTCAGCTTCCTTTACAATCAAATATCTCTCTGCAGTTAAGAATCCCAAAGACAACACAATCCAGATTCTCTGTGTAATATCCATTTTTACGTGGCTTATTTTTTATACTACTTTTACTGTCTCTTTAAAGACTTTATTTTTAAAAACTATTTATTTCTTTATATAACTTTATATATCACCTTTTTTTGTCTCTTTCAAGCCTACGTATCTTTTACACACATTGTAAACTATTACATCTGAATCTGTCTTATTGTGAATCTCTTGCCTTAAACTGCAGCAGCTGTGGCTGCTGGCTCCGCCCACCTCAGCTTCCCAACATGGCTACATTTACCACCAGCTCTGGGAGCTATCATGGGTCTATGCTTTTATCCAAGCAGCTTGTAGCCCAGAAACATCTTTTTTTGTTTTGTACTAGCAAAGCTAAATCCACCACGCAGCTTAATGTACCACTTGCAGAGGCCTCATCCCCGCCATACTGCAGGTGAGCGCGCACACTAGGAACCCACCAATAGCTCAAACTGGCAGCTGCCACTCATTTGAGAGAGACAATTAGGAACTGTTTTTAGCTCCGTTTTAGAATCTTTTTTCTCAGTTTTTAGGTGGAAACTCTTGCCACCACATTGGACGCCATTTGTAGCTTGAGTTTTCCTGCCTGGCCCACAGTCAGGGCAAATCTCTTTCACCTGCCAGTCCCACAGCCACTCAGACCCAACCAAGTAAACACAGAGACTTATGTTGCTTTCAAACTGTATGGCTGTGGCAGGCTTCTTGCTAACTGTTCTTACATCTTAAATTAATCCATTTACATTAATCTATGCCTTGCCACATGGCTCGTGGCTTACCGGCATCTTCACGTGCTGTTTCTCATCGTAGTGGCTGGCAGTGTCTCTCTGACTCAGCCTTCTACTTCCCAGCTTTATTCTCCTCCTTGCCCCGCCTATACTTCCTGCCTAGCCAACGGCCAATCAGTGTTTTATTGATTAATTAGCAACACATTTGCCATACATCCCACAGCACAGCTAGGCTCTGATTACGTTGTCTTTTTTTGCTTCCTTCTTAAGGCACCAAGAGATGAATAGCGGAAAGTGAACCTAAAGTTCACAAAAAGATTAAGGCCATCTGGCAACATTTGGCTACTTTGTCTTAAAATTTGGGGTGAGGCTGAGTTAAACAAAGATGGTTCTAAGGGCTGGAGAAATGGCTGAATGGGTGAAAGTGCTTGGTATACAAGCATGAGGATTCCACAAAAATAGGCCACATGTGGTCATTGCCTATAACTCCAGCACTGTACAGGAGGATCGCCGGGACTTGCTGGCCAGCCAGGCTAGCCAATAAAACATCCTCCTCCCGCCTCTGAACGCCCACGCACAGGTGGCGGAACCTGTACACACAGCACAAACAAGCTGACCCAACAGCTCGGCATCCTTCTCCTGTACTGTATTATTATTTTACCATCTCTTTATTTAGTTTGAAGGCCTCCAGAAAACATTCAATGGTTAAGACTAGAAAGGAGCTCGGAGGTGACATAGCAGAGCCATCATCTTTAAGGAAAGTAGATTATTGAAAAAGTGTGGGACTTGAAAAAGCTGCCCAGCATTTTCTGTAACAGTATCCACGCGCCCCCTCCCCATGCCATCTTTTGGGAATACCTTTGTAAACACGCTTGCTTTCATTGTCTCCCAACAAGTCACTGGATCCATACTTCAGGAAGGAAGTGGTTCCAATATCCACGTGCTATAAACAGCTTTCTGCGTCTCGAATACTATGGAGTCACTCGTTTGGAATGGATTCTGGAATAAATTATTCAATTTTGGTGACGTGATTCCTCTCTGAGTCTCTTCTGGAGCTCAGATTGGGCCATGTATTAATTATTAAATGACGCAGTTAAGTCATGGATGTGTTCCCTGGCTCCCAAATATTTCCCTACAAACAAACATCCAAGGTGTTCTTCTAATCTAATCACCTCAAAGTTTATTTAAAAAAAAAATAGTTCATTCATTACAGATAGACTCTTAGAGATCAGCAATCAGGTTAACAATATTTAGCAGAAAGGAATGTTTAGCAGAAAGGAAGGGGCAGAGGCCTGGTGGGAAACAAGGGTCCCCAAGGCCTCTAGTTCCATCAAGTTTCACTCAGGAGATAATTGTAAAGCAAACAAACTCTCATCTTGTTCCAGCTGAGGAGCTAAGTGAGCAAAACTTACATGTAAGAGAAGAGAAAAGGGGGTTACCCAGCAGGAGCCCTTTCTCTGCCCTGAATCCCAGTCAGGGTGTGTGGTTTTTCACTCTGTGCCCACCAGAAGTGTTTAGGGTGACACAGAACTCTTCTCTCTAGGTCCCAGGAGCTTTGACATGACTTGGTGGAAATGTTAAGCAAACAGAGGAACAAGCTGCCGAGATTAACCTGTTCTCTGAAACCCGTGCTGAATTTGCAGGTGCTGACTGGGCAAGGGGAAACACCACAGCAAACACAGGCTATGAATTCTTGGTTGATAAGTCGGGGTTCATTTATTTAGCAGGGCTGTCCCTGAAGATGAGAACTCTCCCCAAAATGATCCCCAACAGGAACAAAGTGAGAAAAAAATCACTGTGTCCATCCACTCTTCCCGACCTTGTCTTGGATGACATCAGCAGCCATGAAAGGAAGAGAGTCTCCTTCAAAGGGGACTAAGGTCACTCAGAATAAGAAATTAAGATGAAAAAGAAAATAAAATCCAACAGGGTCTCAACAACTAACATAAGTAGTCAAGTATTCACTCAGTGAAAATTCTTGAGTATCTACTAATGTTAAGCGATCATCGGAGATACATTGGTGAACAAACCTAGAAGCATTTGCTTACTAATGGAGGGGAAAGACCATATAGAATAAACATAAAATATAAATGTCTGATGTGTAAGTCTGAGTAGGCTGAACCAATGAACCCCAAACTTTCAGCAAGTCAATATGAATATTCCAAGTCTACTTTCCATGAGGCCAATCTCCTCCATCCACAGCTACCCTCCCTGTCTGACCTTCAGATCACTACAGAGAAGCCAAAGAGGACTAAAAGGTGATGCTGTTAAGAGTCAGGCCCAAAACGTATTGAGATGCCTCTGCTTCATCTCACCAAGCAAACAGCAAGAGCCTGCTAGTCTCTAGAGAGACAGAAAGACAAGAAAACCCATGGATGTCTAAGGAGAACTAACAGTCAATGTGTGATTATGGAAACTGGGGCATCAGAGATAACAAAACTTGGGCTTTCTCAGAGAAAAAAAGCACAATTAGCTTCTAGAATTCCCCCTATCCTAGCAACAGTGGGTAAGGGAGAGCATCCTGTTTCCTAGTCCACTCATCCTCTGAGTGACAGGGCTACTGAACACCATCCCAACATACATATGCCTTCTGTCAGACTATTCCCATTGAGTCACTCTTTTCTCATGATTTAGATTGAAGTCTCCCTCTGGACCCTAACTCTCTCTCTCCAGTTACCCATCAGATCTACAGATTACTTGCAGATTTTTGCGTATTGCACACATTGCCACTCCACCTTGGGAATGGAGAGCAGAGGACTCAGTTTCCCCTCTTACACTTCAACAGATTCATCTCTGCCTTTTGCTCACACTGTCTCCCCAGCCTAAGATGGCCAACTTTCTCTCTCTCTCTCTCTCTCTCTCTCTCTCTCTCTCTCTCTCTCTCTCTCTCTCTCCTCAAGTCCTACATTAAGGCTCTGAATGTTCATGCCTATTTACTTATGGCTGATCAATTAATTTATTATGACAAATTTTTCCAAAATATTTTGATTTCTTCTTTTATCAGAAAGATGTAAACTCCTTGAAGAAACTGGAACAGACCAGGACTCCCCACTCAGTCCCACATTGCCCTCACTGGGTTTTGTGTGAGGAATCAGCTCTCCTGGGCCTCCAAGGAACTCCAAGTCTCTTCCCTCACATGACTCTGGAGATTCAGATGTGTCATTATTTTTCCCTTAAACCGAGAAGCCCCAGAATATCCCAAGGTCAAGAATAGAACAAAACCAGAATCAGCTAAAGAAGGGAGGATGTTATGAAATGTTGCCACACCTGAGCTTTGAAACTTGTTAAAACTGGATTCCGACGCAGGATTTACTTTGCTAGTTGGGTGCTCATGGATAGCTGATCCTTTTTTTTTTCCTTAGTTTTGGTTGTCCATTTGAAAAGTGTAGTGGTAGCGTGTGTCGTTCGGGAATATATTGAGGGTTACAGGACATCTATATGAAGCTTCCAGTACTTTCCTACATGGAGACAAAAACAATGAAGTTCTTCCATACTCTCCCCACCTGCCTAATCCCATCACAGCACAGGTCCTGCTTGCTTCTTTTTGTGCCTCTCTGGTTCCGGTGAAGAATGAGAATTCTGAAAACCTGTTGAACTCTTCCCTATGGAAATTCCTCTAGCATAGAAGCTGATGCAATAGAAAGCATCTGTCTTGGACGGTGTTTTCCTGTCAGGTGGTCACAAAGGTCATTGGCTTTTCAATGGCTATTTGGGCCTCAGAGTAAGATCCCCATCCAATCCCTTGTGGCTCCCATGTCAGAAAACATGGTCCAAGGCTCAGTGAAGAGCAGCCACACTGTGTAACCAGAAAGTTCTGAACTATTGGTGTACTTTCTTTCTTTCACATTGTTGGAACACCTGGAAAAATCATAGCTAGCAGAGTAGTGCTTTGAAAACATCAATCAATCCGTACGTAGATCACCTATTAAAACCGCACATTTTAATACATTGGGTCGGGATTGAGACTGGCTTTCTAACAAGTTCCCAGGAGGTGCTCCAGGGTCCACTCTCTGAGAGACAGGGCAGTAGAGGGTACAGTCATTGACGTTTCCCCACATCCCTGCCCTGTGGTCCACTTGCAAGCTAGTGGCCCTTAGAGACAATGTATTAATGACCCTGGCAATTTCTCTTTAGGATTTAGACTGAGATGGGCCAAATATCAGACTTGGGGAGCTTCACATGCCTCACATTGATACTTCCTGAGTGATGGCACTGTCCTACCCTCCACAACTGTGACTTCTCTAAAGGAAATTGTATCATCTCTATGGTATCACATGTTCATCATTTTTCAAGGTGCTTGTCATATATCTAGCAGATTCTCAGCAAATATTTATCAAACAGAAATGAATTCCTCCTTGGCATGTACTGAAATGCCTAGTGCACACAGCAGGCACTCAATAAAAGCTTGTTGAGTGAATTAATAAAGCTGGAAAGAAGTAATGACTGCGGTGCTGGGTAGAGGAATGTGTTATTTCTCATCAAAATCATCTGAGCAAGATCACCTCTTAGAGCTAGATGGGCACTGAGGGAAATAGCGCTGATGTTAGACAAAGTCCTTGGAAAGGAGCAGGGCCTCAGCTGACAATCCAAATTGGTTTGGGTACCATCTGGTGCTGTGATTGAAGCATTTTTCATGCTCTCTAATAAAGAACTCAGGCTGGCTTTGGGGAAGACTGGGTCAAACCAGTGACTTCTGAGGTGTAAGCGAGGAACTAGCTTGCTGTGGTGGCAGAGGGCTGGGGACTTGGGCTGAAGTTTCACCTGCCCGATCTCCAGGAACTCAGCCTGTGAGAAAACAAAGGCGAACTCCAGGGAGTAGCTCCAGAGCCTCAGCTTTGTGCGGAGCCCACCAGGGAGTACCTGACTGTGAGGCTGGAGCCAATGAAAGGCTTCCTTCTCTATATTTGGCTCAGAAAAGAAGCCCGTGGCTTGAGTCCACCAGCTTCCTGCAATCTCCAACAGCAGAACAGCTCTGAGACCTGTGAACAGAGCTGCCAATGCTAAGAACAAAAGACGGCTTGCATTGCTGGAGTTGCACGGGATGTAGCCTAGGAGCTCTGCTTTCATGAAAAAAGAAAAAAGAAAGAAAAGAAAAGAGCATTTGGAGTCTGGGATACACAGGAATAGAACAGAATTATTATTCTCTATGAGGAAAACCGGGGGTGCTGGAGGGCAGATCCCAAGCACAAGTATGTTTAAAGACACAACAGCTTTCAAGTAACAAGGCCTTGGAAGTCTGTACCCGGCTTCCTTCCATCTCCACCCTTGTTTAAAGACATTCCACAGATACCTGCAGAGGTCATCGGGGCTTGTCTGAGCCCTCTTGTTTCCTTGTGTTTTAACTTCTCTCTTTGCTCTTTGTCTGGAGTGAGCTAAGGCAGGGGAATGACTGAAGACAAAGAGATGGATGCGGATAAGAGTGAAAGCCATTCTTCAAGTTTAATGAGCAGCCCCAGCTAAAGTTCAGTGAACAGCCTTAACCAGCTTAAGTTGAAGAATCCCAAAATCCTAAATCTAAAAATGGTCCGAAATCTGAAACGTTTTGGGTATTATATGAGAACTTGGAAAGCTTGGGGTTTCAATGTTTGAGATTTGGGAAACTCAACCAGTAAGATCCATACAAAAATGCCAAAATTTTGGCCAGTGAGACGGCTAAGCATGTAAAGGCCATTGCCATCAAGCCTGACAATCTGAGTTCTGTCTCCAAGCACTCACATGATGGAAGAAGAGAACTGACCCCCCCCCCCCTGAAAGTTCCTCTCTGGCCTCTACATGGACACCAGACTCTGCAACATCACCGTACTTGCACATAAAATACAAAAGCAAGTTAAAATGCAATTTTTTTTTAATCTCCCAATTTGAAAAACTCTGAAATCTAAAGCACTTCTGACCCCAAGTATTTCCAATGAGTGCTACTCGATCTGTGATAACTAATATTAATTATCATGTCTTTGATCACTTATCATGTGCCAGGATCACTCACAGTGCTTTGCCTGTGTTAAGTAATTGCCATCCACTCCACAGGGGGGTTCCGTAAAAACCGCTGACATTTTAAAGATGAAGAAATTATGAAATGAGAAGGGCAAGTAACTGTCACAGATATTTTAAAAAGTAAAACCAGGATTGGAAACCAATCACTCTGACTCTAGGACCTGTCCTAAACAATGTGTTGCCTCTGTGATGGAACACCACCCCTAGACACCTACTTCTGCTTTGTGCGTGGAATCCATTTCTCAGGCACATTGCCCCATGGCTCCAGGGACACCCCACCCAATAGCACTGATCTACCATGAAAAGTTCTGTGCTGTAGGACAGGGAAAACAACTTCTAATCTTCTCTCTATGCCCCTACAACCGCTCCATCTTATCTCCCATCCAGTCCACACTGCCCTCTCCCCTTCCTGGTCCCAACATATATTTTCTTTACTTCATTTACTCTCCTGGTCATTTTGTTTTACTGTCATAAATCTATGTGATTATTTTCACATTTTACTGACACCTAAAATTTCTCAAAAACTAGAGCACATGTAAATATTTCATCTACATTTCTCTCCACAGCATACCAGAGATAGTGGATAAGCAAACGAACAAATGAAACTACCCTTTTCTATATTTTCCTTCTAGTCTCCTGACCTCAAGTAAAAAGTGACACCATGTCAGTGGCCTGTGCTGCTGCTGAGGCTATGATGATGTCCATGGTCCATGCTGTGTGATGACTGTGGTCTGTGCTGCCACTGGAAGCCATGTGGATGTCCATGGTCTGTGCTCCCACAGGAGGCCACGTTGATGTCCATAGTTTATATTACCACTGAAGGCCATGTGGATGATTGTGGCCGTACTGCCACCTAAAGCCATGTTGATGGCCATGGCCTATGCTGCCACCAAGGGCCATGATGGTGTCCATGGTCTATGCTGTGGCCAAAGGCTGTATTGATGTCTGAGGTATACACACCTGCAGGAGGCTGTGACAGGGTCCCACAACAATTCTACCTAGATTGTGGTAACATCACTAAGTTGACATACACCACCCACAGATCAGCTTTGGACAACAAACTTCTCAGGATAATTTAAGATATTTTAATATAAGGTTTTTTATGTCTATGAGATATGTCTATCCCTGGCAGCATCAATCTACTTCAGAGAAGATAATGGGCAATGAAGAAATTCCATATGGAGTTTGCTTTCTTTGTGGCAAAAGTTAGCCACTGGGCAAGAAACTGCTCTTGCCTCAACTGCTAATAGTATGCTGTCCAAATTGGACAAGCAGGACACAAAAGAAGATGACTGCTGAACTTTGCAAAGAGAAGGTAGGACAGGCCTTCAAAATTCCCTGCTTCTCAAAAATGTCTATCAAATATACCAGGCCTGTAGGCCAAAGATGGATGCCCCAACATTACAGAAGAACCTAGGGTGACCGTCCAGGCAGCCAGATGTCCCTGTCATTAGGTAACATTTCACCCTTCTGGAGACTTTGATGGAGTTAAAGACTAAATAATTAGACTTAAAGTTTTTTGTAGTTATGAAAAAAAGGTAAATTAGATATGAAACTTTAGACTTACAAAGATAAGAAAGATAACAGAATATTTTCTCTGATTTTGCCAAATACAAATGGACTGAATATTGTAACTGTAATTTTTACTTGGTAGCTGTTTTGTTGTATATAATTTTACTATTTTAAGTAAAAACCTTCCCTTTTTATTTAGACAAAAAGTGGGATAAGCTGTGGAATAATCCTTTTGTACACTGTGTAAATTAGCCTGTGATTGGTTTAATAAAGAAGCTGACTGGTCAATAGCTGGACAGGATAAGGTTAGGAGAAAAAAAAACAGACTAAGGGTACTGGGAAGAAGAAGGGCAGAGTCAGAGGGTCTCCAGCCAGATGCAGAGGAAGCAGGATGTGTACAAAATGAGGTAACAAGCCATGAGCCATGTGGTAGAATTTGGATAAGAAAATATGGGTTAATTTAAGTTTTAAGACCTAGGTAGTAATAAGCCTGAGCTATGAGCCAAGCATTTAAAATTAATACTGTTTCTGTGTGGTTATTTGGGAACTGGTGGATGGGAAAGAAAACTCTACCTGCAGCTATGTTGATGTCCAGGAGCCTTGCAGCTTCAGGGGGCCATGTTGGTATCTGTAGCCTGTTTCCACGAGAGGCCATGTTGATGTACCTGCCCTGTGTTGCATCCAAGGACCATGTTGATGTCCATAGTCTGTGTTACCACCAAAGATCATGTGGATGTTCATGGTCTGTGCTGCCACCTGAATCTATGTTGATGGCCATGGCCTGTACTGCCATCGAGGGCCATGATGGTGTCTGTGGTCTGTCCTACCATTGGAGTCCATACTGAAGTCCATGGTCAATGCTGTCACTGGAGGCCATATGGATGTGCTCTCTCCAGAAACCATGTGGAAGTCCTTGATCCATACTGCTGCTGACTGTCAAGGGCAAAGAAGATTCTTTTGCAGTGGTGTTGATGACTGCAGAGTCACAGTGGAGAATGAGAGACATGCAAGGCTTCTGTGACAACCTCTCCCCCAGACCCCCAAAAGAAACAGTCTAGACAGGAAGCCATTGAAGAGAACTCGTAAAAAAATTGTGATGCTAAAGTGTAGCTCTTCCCAATTGATTACTTCTGCCAGAGGTGGGAGTGGGGAAGGACTCAGTTTTCTTTAAAGGTCTGACCCCTGGGAGTTTGACCATCCTCCAGTGAGCACATGGGCAACAGAAAATGGACTAGGTATTTTGTTTGGTTTTTTTCCCTTTCTTTCTTTCTTCTTTTTTCTCAGAGGAGGTCACAAGGGTGGGTGATAGACCTGGGAGGACTGGGAAGTGAGTATTATTGGGGTGCATTATGTGAAATTCCCAAATAATCAATAAAAATACTATGTTAAAAAAGTGACATCATGGGCTGGAGAGATGGCTCAGAGGTTAAGAGCACTGGCTGCTCTTCCAGAGGTCCTGAGTTCAATTCCCAGCAATCGCAGGGTGTCTCACAACCATCTGTAATGAGATCTGGTGCCCTCTTCTAGCATGCAGGCATATATGCAGGCAGAACACTGTATACATAATAAATAAATAAGTCTTTTTAAAAAAAGTGACATCATTTAAACTTCAGGCATCCTAGAGGTGCTGGGATGGGTTATACCATGAATACTGGGAACATAAAAGGGGTCTGAGAGGACCACTAAGGCATTGGGGTCCAGGGTGGACTCTAATGTCTCCCCATTACCTCATTGTATAGGAACTCAGGCTTCAGCAACTCTTTTAGGAAAGACAGACTACTCTTGATTTTCAGAAGTGAAAAATGTCATGCTGGTGGGATAGAAGGGAAAAGAGAAGAGAGGAGCACTCGGAGCACTGTGCCCAAACAAGTACCACTCCTCAGAAACGCATGCAAACCTAGGAAAAGGGAAATAGTGAACATGTAGTATTTTAGCTCTATTCCCCCACAGCATAACAGAGATAGTGAATAGACAAATGAACAAGCAAAACTACTTTAGTCTCCTTCAGTTGTCTCTCTGACTCTTTCATTTTGCTCAGCCTTCAGGCTCATGCACGTCTCCTATGTAAGTGTGTGGTTCACCTAGCAGCATTTGGTCTCCTAGGTCTCACTAAAATGAAAGGTGGCCTCCTTGGTTGTTTTCCCTGTGTTTGGCTTCCAGCCCAAGTATTCTGCTTTAAGGTCAGGAAGGTATTCTTCTGTATGTCCCTCTGGCCTCAAACAAGCCCCTTACTTACCCATCCCCGCCTTTGTTCAACCCAGCATCACCAAGAAAGGTGTGATAAAGATGATGTGGTTTCCTTCGTCGCTCTTTAGTGGCAAGTTCATTTTTTTATAATTGGTCAACTCTGAGATTTGGGAACTAATGTTTCAATTCTCTTTGCTATCACAGTGATGTAATGAGCTGTCACAGACAAGGAGTTAATACAGCTCCTGGTCATGTAATTACATTGATGATAGTCTCCGTGTTTCTTCCAATCCTCCGATTTTCTTCTTTGCACAGGTTTTTTGCTTCTTTAGATTTTCCATTTATAAACCTTTACAATCCCCCTAGCTGCTTACAACTATTTTTCCCCAAATTCTCAGGCTCAGTCCCAGCTCCAACTTAAAGGAAAGGAGAATGGAAACACTGTAAAGGTGTCCAGCTTAGAAAACACAGATGGAAAGTATTGCAAACCAATGATGGCTTGAAAGCGATTGTGAGTGAAATTCTGTAAGTCTTGGGACACTCTCTAGAACTAAAGCTTGAAAGGAAACAAATCAAATCAGTGTTACCTCAGAAGATATACTTGCCTCAGGGATCACAGCAATCTTGGGCTATCTCAGACATGGGCTCTGCAGCTGTGCAGTGTATTGGAGAAGAGAGGGGAAATAACCCATAGCATTTTGAGTACTGAATCAATTGTCTCTTTGGGATTTATTGTTGTTGCTCAACATTCAGGTTCATGCAAGACTCCTAAGAAGGTATGTGGGTGAGCTCATAGCATCTGGTGTCCTGGAATCTTGTGGCTATAAATATGCTTGAGAAAGGGTTCCTGAGCACTGATTATGTTGTAAAAAAAAAAAAAAAGGGGGGGGGAGGGAGCAAATAAAGAAAAAGAAAAAAGAAAAACAAATCAAACAAAAAAGCAAAACCCCACCTTTCAACTCTTGCTGTACTCTGACAACAGGAGAAAGAATTATAAGACAACAAGATGACATTAGGCAAGCAAGCTAACACAGATACCTACCCTTCAGAGTATCCTGGGTTCAGGAGTCATTCAGTTTAACTCCTTGCAATACCTCTATTTGCATTATTAGATTATTAGAAATTAGAAGTGTGCATATGCCATATAAGACAGAATAAGATTTGTGCTCAAAGAGAAGTAGATAGCAAAGGAGCCTCTGACAAGAAAAAGGTCATTTGTGTCTAGCTCTATTCAGCTCTAAAGACTAATCAAATTATGAATCTGGAGGAAGATAGATGGAACTGGGAAATGCAATACTAAATGGGGTAACCCAGACCCAGAAAGGCAAATGCTTTAGGTTCTCTCACATATGAAAATCCTACCATTGAAGTTTTTGATTTCTGTGTTTAAGTGGGAGTGAGTATCTGTAGATATCAGGCAACAAGAAAGGAACCATGGGATTCCTTCCTTGGGGAAGAGGGGGGAATAAAATAACAATGATTTTTTAAAAAGTAAATGGGGGAAATACTAGGGGAAGAATGGTTTACATGGGGATAGGAGAGGAGATAAGGGAAATGGAGGGGTTGGATGGAGAATCATCAAATACCCAGGGCACATGAAAAAGCTATATGGAAATTGACTACTTTGTAAGAGAACTAAAAAACCATTTAAAGAATTTGGATGGAAGTACCCTGCATGAGAGGACTACACTGTTTCCCAAAGTCATAGCTTTTGTTTGTTTGTTTGTTTTTTATTTTTTATTTTTTTTTAATGAAAATCTCAATGCCAGATATGAGATACTTTCCTATGTGTTATTGGCCAGGGAGCCAACAGAGGCACCCAAAACAGTGGCAGTTATTGCCACTGCCCTTGGTGATCCACTAGAACCAGATGGAAAGACCCTATTGCTGGAGACAACACACACTTGGGATATAGGACAAAGAGAAATCAAACTAGAACTGAGCTGGACGTTTCCTCTGTATGTCATAGTTCACAGGGCCAGAAAGTGCTATGCATGCAGCTGCAAGGGAGGAAAATTCATCAACATTCTTGCCTAGCTCTGGAATGTACATGCTATGATACTAAGTGGTCAGGCAAGCTCCGTCCACTGATACAATAGGTGCATAGTTGTTTGGTGGTGGGGTTGGGGGGCAACCAACTGCATTCTGATTAGATAAGTTTATTCTATTGGAAGGAATACATACCTGGTACTTAAAACTTAGTCAAATGCTTGTGGCTGTGGAGGTCACAGCCCCTAGGAGAAGAGGGTTTTAAGATACTTTGCTAAACCTCTAATTCTAATAGAGGAGAAAGAAAAGGGAAAAAAATCTAAACAGTGGGTCAATCAATAAAATTAAAGGAATTGGTAAATATTTCTCAGTAATAATCTTTAATGGAAATTTCTCAATTTACCAATAAAGAACATGGGGTAGCAGAGTGGATTAAAGAAAAAGTTCTGATTGTTGTCCACAAGAAACATACTTCGTTTGCAAGGACACCTACAGACTGAGGGTCAGGGGATAGAAGTCTGTCTATCAAGCAAATGGAAACTGGCCTGGCTGGTCTGAAAGCTGACAAAGTGGACTTCAAACCAAACCTAATCAGAAAGATAAATCCACCACACATTGACAAAGGAAATAGACCCTCAAGAAGATATAATAATTATATATGCACAAGAAGTTGAAACTTTCAATTTCATAAAACAAGTACTAATGGACATAAAAATGACAGACACTTCCTAATATAATATTATTGGGTGGTTTCAATACTCCACTCTCATCTCTAGATAACACATCCAAACTAAAATAATTAAAAAAGAATCCTAGGAGTTAAACAACACCAAATAAGGATCAAATGGTCTTAATAGTTACACATAGAATATTCGATCCAAATGTTACACAATGCATGATCTTTTCAGCAGTACATGAAACCGTCTATAAAACAGACAGCATTCTAGGCACAAACCAAGTCTTACTAAAACCAAAAAGAATCATAATAATATCTATTGTATTTTCTCAGATCACCATAGTGCAATAAAACTAGAAATCAATACCAATAGAAAGTGTAAATGCTATACAAATTCTTGGACTCTGAATGTTCTTGAATAAACAGTAATTCCCCATGGAAATCATAGAGGAAATTTTAATATTCTTAATCAAATGAAAATGAACACAGCAATTACCAGAACCTTCAGGATATAGCTAAGGCAATTCTAAGAGGAAAATGTATAGCTCTGCATGCTTACATTAAAAAATGAGATATAGCCGGGCCGTGGTGGTGCACGCCTTTAATCCCAGCACTCGGGAGGCAGAGCCAGGCGGATCTCTGTGAGTTCAAGGCCAGCCTGGGCTACCAAGTGAGTTCCAGGAAAGGCACAAAGCTACACAGAGAAACCCTGTCTCGAAAAACCAAAAAAAAAAAAAAATGAGATATATCTCACATAATCTACTGATATATCTTAAGGATATAGAATAACAAAAGTAAGCAAAACCTCCATGTGGTAAGAGGCAAAATATAATAAAGATCCGAGCAGAAATTAATAAAATTGAGACTACAAGATCAACACCTAAAATTAATCAAACAGAACGTTGCTCCTTTGGAAAGGTAGGTAACAGCAAACCTCCACCCAAGCTCAGCATTGATGACACAGAATACTCAGGTCATTAAAGTTAGATGTGAATGGAAGGATGATCCAACTGATTTGAAAGAAATCCAGAGGCTTATTAGAGGACTTTTTGAAAACTTATTTATAAAAGAATTGGGAAATAGAGAAGAAATTGATGTATTTTTAGACACACATCACTTGCCAAAATTAAATCATGAAGATGCAAACTACTTAAGAGCCATAATAAGTAGTGAGATCATTGAAGCATTAATTTAAAAAAGAAAACTCTCTACAAAGAAAAACCTAGGACTTGATATATTCAATGTCAAATTCTACAAACTTTTAAGGAAAAGTTGACATCAATACTCCTCAAACTTTTCTATACAATAGGCAAGAAAGGGACTTTAGCAAACCCTTTCCGGGGAAAAATTGAAAACATTTCTAATCACCTTCACCGTTCTTACTCAAACTAGTACTCAAAGGCTTAGATTGCAAAATCCAACAAGAGAAAGAATGCAAAGGAACACAAATGGGACTGAATGCAAAGTAGTCTTCTTAGTAGATAGCATGATCCTGTATCTTAAAATACCATGAAGACTCCACCAGAAAACTCTTAGACCTGAAACACTTTCAGAAAAGTATCAGGATGCAAAGTTAATATACAAAAAAAAGTAGCTTTTCTATATATCAATAATGAACTTGCTGAGAAATTGGCTTTAAAAAGAGCTAGAGAGAAACCTGGCAGAGGAGATGAAAGACCTCTGCAATGACAATTTTTAAGACAATGACCAAAGAAATAGAGACACCAGTGTCAGCCATGGCTGACCATGGTATAAAGCTCCTCTCCACTTGGGTTGAACAATGACGATTCCTAAAACTATAGTAATTTGGTTTCCAGATCTTAAGTAACTTCTTTCTCTAGATCTTGCCCTCCATTCTCTATTGAAGCCTAGCAATGGCCACCAGGATAGGTATTCATCAATGTCTTACATTCTCTAAGTCACCACTCACTTTATTGGATTAGCTACTCCAGTCACACACAATGGTCAGCTGCATCCAGTCCTCTTCCTTCTTTCCCTGTCTCCTTCTTTTTTGTCCTATAACTAGCCCAGCCTGTATGAAGATGGTGAGTAGCCTGGTTTCTTGAGCTAGATAATTTCCTTCTGTATGGAGATCTTAAGTAGGAAGTGATCTTCATAATATCTATTCACTCACCTATATCTTTACAAAGACTATTAAAACATATTAAACCATTTCCTTTAAGACCCTTCATTTTTCCTCTTCTCACCCCATCTTTGGTCAGGTGGATTACTGATATCAAAGTCAGAAGGTAACTGAGAATCCTTTAGTTCAATTCCCATTTGTTGGTAAGGGAACTGAGACTTAGCAAGCTCTAGGAGCCAAGCCTGGGCCAGCAGAGGCCACACCTGTAAGTCACACTCCAGAACTTCTCATCTCACCAAGATGCTCCTTAAGAAGTGATTTCTTCATTTTCACTGTTTCCACCCCAGGGCTAGTTTTCTCATCAGCATTGTTAATATACTTTGGAAACATGCCTGGCATGCCATGGAGTAATGGCTTTGCTAAGCAATGCCTTCATTTAAGCCATTTTCCCTTTATTTTTATTTTTATTTTATTTTTTGCCACTTTCCCTTTAAAGAGTAGAAAGTCTACTTGGCTCTCCTCCAAGGATTCTTGGAATATTTAATCCAGTGGGGTACCCAGAAAATAATGTCTAAGCCATGCCTTAAGCTTGCTAGCATGTAGAATGAAGGGTGACCTGCTAATAAACACCAATGATTGTATTGAATGGTCTCCTGTATATGTCTTTGAAAATAGATGAGGTGATGCCAGCCTTTGCCTCCTTGAAGTGGGTTAGATATTAACTGGCTCGGGGAAATGGAAATTACAGTGGTACATTCAAATCCAAAAAAAAAAAAAAAAGTTTTTTCTCATTTGTGAATGTTAGCTTTGAATCTTTAGATGTGTGTATCTTGCCTGTTAGAGACTGTTCTCAGAACCTAGCCAGGTGGCCCCCTCTACAGTTGCTTCAGGTTACAGCTTTTACTTTTTATATTCTTATTCCAGAAGCTTCTTACTTTGTCATCTCAGGACTCTCCTGCCTAGGTCAGGAGATCACCAAAGCTAGTCTTCCATGTGATTAACTCAGTTTTCTGATTGGAACTTGGCTACATCAGCTCAATTCTTTTTGTCATGTAAGGTAACCTTTGTGGGAGTGACAATGTTCCTTATTTACAGGCTCCACTCTACACAGAGAAGAGGTCACACAGAGCATGTATAGCACAGGACAGAATTCTTTGGACCCTCTTTAGAATTGTGCTTATCACAATGCATATGTATCTTAGCTTCCCTTCAAATCCATAAGATTCTCCATGTCATGGATCAGAACTGAATTAATGAAACACTAATTGAAATGAGTTTTCCCCACTTTTAGTGTCTCTAGTTATCAGTTTATATTGAGATACTCTGGCACAAACTGTAATTAAGCATAGATCTTCATAAAAAAGGTAGTTTGTAACAGTGATTTGTCAATACGGCTGACACTTTAAGGAAGTGAAATTATATAAAGCCAGTATAATGACTAATTCTGTCTCCAAGATAGCCCATTCACCAAGTATTTATGGGTTAACAACTCTTGTGTGAAGTGAGCAACCTCTGAGATTTTTATGGGGCTCAAAGTTAGACACCATTTTTTTTCCTCAAGAAGGTCGCAACATAGTGTTGGAGAAAGCTATAAAACACAAGAAAGATTATTATACAATACAAGACAGGGTAGTCGTTAGCTACCCTGAGTGATGCAAAAATACAGTGCAGAAATTTGGGAGTTAGAAATCAAGACTGGCTGAATTAAGAACAGGAGTCAGGTAATCTGAAAGTGTGATGGTATGGTAGCTCCTAATAGTGAGTCAGAGGAGATTCAACTTCATCTGTTAGAATAGAGTTCTGAAAGGCTTTGATCTGTGACAGGGAGCCATGAAAGCTGCATATGAAGAGCTTGAGTGTGAACAGTAGCTGCAAGATAGATGGAGAAGATGATGGAGAGAATCTAAAAAGCTGAGGTAGTGAAGGCTTGGACCACATGCCAGTATTAGGAATAGAATGAAGACTCACTAAGACACATTTTAAATAGTAATAGGAATTGATCCAGGGTTTGACCTAATAGATAAAAATGGGGTTGAAATCTATACATTTTTAACAAAGTTAAAATCTATTGCTTTTAATTTAGGGGGCTGTGGTAGAGATTGATAGCTGCATTTCAAAATTCAATACCATTTCCTTTCTGGTGAAACAGCTGAGTATTTCTATGCTTTAGTAGAAATTGCTTGTAGCCAAGACACCAAGACCTAGTGTCCAGCTTTCAACTTTTGTGCCATGCCCCTATGTGGATGGGATTGTGCAACTGAAGCAGAATTTTTAAAAAAATGGCAAGAGTAAAAGGTTAGTGGATGAACAGTAACCATAAGTTAATTGAAATTCAAGCACCTAATGAATCCAAGGTCTTTCTTGGAGCACTCATCAGTGTTACACCCTGAGATTTCACTGAAGCCTTGGGTCTGAACACAAATGTGCACTTTGTACGGGTGTGCCATCACACCACAGCAACACATGCTTCCCCAAATATATTAGCTCACATATGAGACAATTACATGTTAAGAACTGCAGCGGCTTTTGCTGCTTTTGAATAAGCAGAGTGACTTAATTACAGAAAACAAAGACTTTTAATATTCCCTACTGTCATTCCTCAGCACATAAAGAACAAATTACTATAGCTTTGGGATGCATCATGTTAGAAGGTTTGATTTTAAAACATCTCTGTTTGTGTTACTGACTTGAATTTCATAAATGTCATTAAATAGATTTTGGCCAGGGAGCAGGACAGAAATCCAACAATTTCTGAAATGGCTTTAAATTTCTGCCATGGTATAATATGTCTTTATGTGAAGCAGCATTAGTAATTACAAAATCAAAATTTGATCAACTCTGAAAAATGTCGAAGACACTCTGTATCCGGTAATAGGATCTCTTCAGCCAAGATTTAATGTTTTGTGTGAAACTAGCTAAGCACATCCATCTCATTAGTATAGTATTAGTTACTTTCCTATTGCTGTGCTAAAGCATCACAATCAAGGCAACATATAAAAGAAAGCATTTAATTGGGCTTACAGTTTCGGGGGCTTAGAGTTTATGACGGCACAGAAAAAGCATGATTGCAAGAAAAGCTGAGAGCCCAGGTCTTGATCTACAAGCAGAAGGCAGAGAAAGCACACTGGAAGTCTTTTGAAACCTTAAAGCCAGTGACACATGTCCTCTAACAAGAACAAACCTCCTTAACCTTTCCAAACAGTTCCACCAAGTGTTGACCAATTGTCTCAGTTACTGTTTGATTGGTGTGAAGAGACACCATGACCACGTCAACTTTTATAAAAAGAAAGCATTTAATTGGGGCTGGCTCACAGTTTCAGAGGCTTAGTCCATGATCATCATGGCAGGGAGCATGATGGCATGCTGGCAGACATGGTGCTGGAGAAGTAGCTGAGAATTTTACATTTTGAACTGTGAGCAGCAGAAAGGTAGGAGCTCATGGGGACTGGCTTGGGCTTTTGAACTCTCAAAGCCTTCCCTGAGTAACACACTTCCACTAGCAAGGCCATACCTACTTCAACAAGGCCATATGTCCTAACACTTAAGTAGCATCACTCCCTCATGATTAGGCATTCAAATATATGAGCCTATGGAGGCCATTCTTCTTCAAACCTCCACACCAAGCATTCAAATATATGTAGCTATGAGGTCGATTCTCACTCAAATCACCACGAGCATGAAATTTTTCTTTTCTCGTTAATAAGTGGTAGTAAATATATATACCAGATAATTGTTTTAAGATAAATTTCTTTACAATTTATTATCAGTAATTGTTTGACTCGTATGCCTACTTATAAACCAGTCTATCCAATGTCTCTGAAATTTCTTAGATGAAAAGGAAGTATAAGAAGAAAAGGATACCAAAGACCTGATCTAGCCAAAAGAGTAAATAGGGACTATGAGCATTCTCAGGCCTGGACAAAAAACTTCCTGCGTGTATAGTTCATTCTCTTTCCACTTTCCACCTCCCTAATTTGGAAGCAACCTTCAAGTCCCCAAAGTGGCATCCGTAAGAAGGGCCACAATGCAGCCCTCTCCCAGTCTCCGCTGTTATGTAAAGAAAAAGCTAACTTCTACTGCATGTGAATCATTGTGCACTGTCTGCTTATTTTAGGAACCAGACTACCTTACCATAGACTTAGAAAAGTACCACTAGCAGAAATACCGAAAAAGGTGAAATGCTGAAAAATGCTAACAGAAATGAAAGAGAACTTCACTTGGCAGCTATAGAGAGCACTAAATCTAATATGCCTGGAGTCGCATCACGTCCAAGCACAAGGAGAGAACTCAGGAAGAAGCATAGATTGATTCTTTGCAAATTAGTTCGCTAATTCTATGGAACAGGCAAATTCTCAGCTTAATAGAGTATAAGAACGTAAGAGTTGAGGACTGGGTCTCAAATACAGACTTGCGTTAGGTAATGGAAAAACGAGGGAGAGCTAGTGAAGAATTGAGAGGGGAGATTCGGGCGCACAGGAAAGGAACAAGGTTCAAAGGTAAAATACCACTTCCTAATTCATGGAGCATCTTCCACTGGTCCATGCAAAGAAAGTCAAGGTGCAGCACCCTCCCTGACCTGGGGCCGTGCTGCGGGGAAAACCAGACACCATCGCTGGAATTGGGCTGCAAGGAGAGCCAGACACTACCGCTGTCTTGCTTAACTCCTTCATCTTCCTCTAACACCCGGAAACACAAATGAGACTGCCCGGAAAACAGGGAACATCATCATCTCTGTGTTTATTTTGTTGGACAATGGGTTTATCCACATCTGTGTCTTTCATTTCTTTTACGTTGCCGCCAGGATGTCTTTTCTTACACAGCACAATGAGATGAGCCTGCCGTCATTCACTGTCGTCTGTGGAAGTTCTGACAGGGTTTGGCTGGGTTTTTGTTTCTAGCTTCTATTGACATCACATGAGCAAAACTTCAGAGGTGGCCCATGTGCTGGAAGAATTATCTCCTACTCAACCATTCTGTGGCAGTAGAGTGTGCGTTGCTCATAGTTTTAAAGAAGCAACTCCCTAATGGATATGGTTTAGGTCTGGGTTTAGAAAGCCGACCACGGTGATTTTGTTGCTGTTGTTGGTAGTTCTGTTGGGGTAGTACTTACCTAAAGAGAAAATAAGAAGATCCAAAAACAAAATTATCTTTAAACTCAATGTCAATAACACAGATTTTTTTTTTAGAGGATAATTTTTGGAGAAGAGTAAAGAGTATGATGTTTCTTATGTATAAATAATAGGAGATTCTGTTCATAGTTCAGAAAATACCAATCAAAGACACCCAGAGTCTAGAGGGTGAGCAAGAATTAGAAGGCCCCTGGGGTAGTCAGGTAGGAACCTTGGCCTGCACATCATCAGCATATGTTTAGCCTGCTAGATCTTCTGGCCCATGTCCCACTAGAACTTGCTCCAAGAGCTTTAGCATCATATTTCACTCATCATATTCAACTAATAGGTGGCCTATTAGTTAATTCTTTTTAATTGTTGTAACAAAGTATCTAACAACAGCAATGTAAGGGAGGAAAGGTTTATCTGGGTTTGCTTTGGTGGTCCAGTCTACCATGGCAAAGAAAGCATGGTAATGGGAACTTGAACCAGGTGGCCACATTGCACCTGCAATCATCAAGGAGGGAGGTGAATGCTGGCACTCGGCACATGTTCTCTACCTGATTCAGTTTGAGCCCCCAGGGCCACAGAATGATTGGTCTTACCATGGTGAAAACTCTGAAAATATTCTCACAGTCATGCCCAGAGGCCTGCTTCCTAGGTGATCCCAAATTCTGTCATATTGATAACCAAAATTAACCACCGGGACCTGGGGAGATGACTTAGTGGGAAAGATTGTTTGCTCTGAAAGCATGAGGTCCTGGGTTCGAATCCCCAGTACTCACATAAAAGCCAGGCATAAATGCATATACCTGAAACTTCATATTGAGAGGCAGAGGCAAATCCTAAGAGTTTGGTGGCCAGCTACCCTAGCTGAAACAGCAAGCTTCCAGTTCATCAAGAGACTCTGTATCAAGGCAATAACAAGGTCAGCAGTAGAGGAAAACATCCCATGCCCTGTTCTGGCATGTACATGCAGAGGTGATAACAACCATACTCTCATGTGTGTGCAACACGTACACACCACATGCACATACAAAGGTAAAATGAACCATCACAGGCTGGCAGGTACATAACCTGTCAAAAGGAGTGATTTATTCAAAGCCACTTGTATATGATACCAAAGGAAGAGACCATCACAATCAGTCCAGTCAAAAGAATTACTCAAATTAAGAAAGCTAATAGGGGGCTGGAGAGATGGCTCAGAGGTTAAGAGCACTGACTGCTCTTCCAGAGGTCCTGAGTTCAATTCCCAGCAACCACATGGTGGCTCACAATCATCTGTAATGAGATCTGGTGCCCTCTTCTGGCCTGCAGTCACATATGCTGTATACATAATAAATAAATGAATTTAAAAAATAAAGTAATAAGAAAGCTAATAAGTCAAATAAATGACTGATGGATGTTTACAAAACAAGAGAACTATTTGGCGCACTCTCTTTTGGTAATTTGTGTATTGTGTGAGGGCATAGGACCTTGACATATAGGAAAGCCCTGCTTATTCTCTTTATCAAACAAATCACCACCTTCTCCTTCTCCCCTGTTTTATTGGTGTAACTTCCCCCCAACTTTCAGTTAGATGAAAAACCAATAGTGGAAATGACTCAATGATCTTTTTTAATTTCCTAAGCTCTTTCAACCTCGATAGACCCTACCTTAATGCAAATGAAACTTGAGTAGATTGTACATTACCTACTGAAAAATAGTTTCAATTAGAAATTTAATTACACTGTCTTGAGGAAATGGAAAGGACACTTTCTTTGAATTTTATACATTATGGAAACCTCCAAAGTGCAATAAATCTGCTAATTGATTTCTGTACCTGCTATGTTTGATTAGGTGTATTTTATTGTCTTCTTGGTTTTAATTAACCCTGGGCTTGTCAAAACGCTTTCAACGACAAAGGATATATGATGAAGTGTGATAAACTCTATTAACACAGGCTGACTTTTGTCAGTAATTGCGCTCGAGTACAAGAGTTATTAGAAATTAGCCCAGAGGAGGGGGAAAAAAAAAAGAAGCTGTACTTTTGGTAACAATATTTATGACCACCATAAATCTGAGAATCGGCCCCTATGTGCAGATGATAAGCAAGTGTGAATGACCATAGGGCCCTATAGAAGATCAATTGCTCACTAGGTGTCATATAAATATTAACTGTGACAAAAAAAAAGAATTATGAAGTCTGGATGATAACAGCAAAAATTACGACAACATCCCTGACTGTTCACATTAAGGAAATAGACCCAGAAAGTGAACATAAGTAGGAAAGCCAAATTGTTATCATTGAGTCTGACCCCAAAGGATCCTCGATAGGAGCTCATGCAATCCATACAAGACCAAGCACTTCAACAAATCCATCAGTTTCCCTGATAATGGGGATAGTTTTTCATATGAAAATCATTCTGACCATTAATGTCCTATCAAGGTGCCAATATAGATCTTTCTCTTGAAAAAAATTGAAAAGAAACATTTATATTCTTCTATCTACTGCTCTAGATAGAGAAGAGAGAAAAGCCTTGATAATTCATCTGTCATTGCAGCTTACTTGTATTCTCCTTATAGTCCAGCACCAGAAATGTTTTACAGGCCTTTAATCTTGGAAATCCCATCAGAAGCATGCCTCCAGAAAAAATAACTGTGGGAAATTGCTCTTCTGAAATATTATCATATCAAAACCCCAAACATCTAAATGTGTGACATAATTCATTACAATCGGTGATTTTGCCTAATCAGGTTAGAGAAATACCTGTGATGCCTGGGCCTTGGAAGCAGTCTCTGAGTTGAAAGTCCACAATATTTGGTATCATGAGGTTGGTGGTAACCTGGAGGCAAAGGAACATAAGTGCAGCTCGATTAAAATATAAGCAAAGAAATTGCAGAAATTTGTGACATGGATAAAAAAGAGTAAACCTTCTGGGTAGCCAAGGAGAAGGGAATTAGGGAAAGTAATATTGGAAATTTGAGAGGAAATAGTCCCCACACTCAGGAGGCAGAAACAGTAGGGCCATGTCTTGGAGGCCAACTTGTACTACATAGCAAGTTCCAAGCCAGCCTGGGCTACAGCAAGACTGTCTCTAGGAAAAGTGATAAGAGGAAAAATGCATTCAATGACAGGTAGATGAATTGAATTTCTGAATGAAAAGAGAGGGTTTAGTAAGTTCCTGTAGATTTGGTACACATTATTGTGTGCTCTACATGCCAAACTCAGAGCGCTGTACCCCACAAATTCCCCAAAATGATATTCATCTTCCTGAAGAGTGAATACACAATATAAAGAGAACAGACACCAACAGCTCCTAGGAGGTGGCATAGCACATGGAATCTCAGTTTAAAGAGGACCAACCTTGGAAGCTGAAGTGGATGATAGGTGTCCTATTGTCCTATTGGGATAGACATTGCCATCTCATTCCCATTACCAATACTGCCTCCATACCTGGAAGTCCCTTTCCATCACCAGCACTGACTCCATTCATAGCAGTTCATCTCCATCACTGTCATACACAGAGGTCTTATCCATCACTGACATACATGGAAGGTCCTCTCCATCTTTTCCTGGTTGTATCTCTTTCATTTCCTTGTCTTACTATTTTAACTAAGACTTCAAGCACTATAATGAACAAGAGTGGAGATACCCTTGTCTTATTCCTGTTCTTAGGAGAAATGTCTTGGGATTCTCTCTACTTAATGATGTTGTCTATCTGGAGCTGAAAAGAACAGTATATAGAATCAATCAAACTAAAAATTGGTTCTTTGAAAAAAAAGCAAATAAGAATGACAAACCTGTATTTAAAAAAATATCCAACTGATGCACATCAACAGAAGTTTGCAGGGGGTGGAAAAAGTAGGAGGATATGTGCAAGACCAAGGAAAAGCATAAGGTCACATACTATCTCTTTGTCATTTTTATATTTACACTTACTTCTTTTGACATTTATTATTATGTAAGGTCTTAGATAGCAATCCTTTTGTCTTCTCAAAATAGGTAAGCAGATCCCAGTATCCACATTGTCTATTCCATATCAGATTTTTAAAAGATTTATTTTATATTTACGTGTGTGTATGTGTGCACGCGCGCGCACACAAACACACACACACACACACACACACACACACACCCCTAAAGAATCCAGAAGAGGACACTGGATCCCCTGGAGCAGGAGCTACAAGCAGTTGTGAGCCGCTTAACATGAGTGCTGGGCACCAAATTCCAAATTCCTGCACTTGGAAAGAGCAGCAACCACCCTCAACGGCTGAGCCATCTCTCCAGCCACTCCATATCAGTTTGAAACACCAGGTTCATCATACAATAAGTCTGAATATTTTATGAAGTTGTTTATGCTCTGCTACTGATCTGTTTGCTTATTTATGAGCTGGTAAAAATATTCATTTCTGAGAAAATATTTTCTGGAGGATTTCAACCTACTGGCTGATGAATCTTATTATGAAACATGAAGGATAAACTATAGGATGTCGATATCATTAAACACACTTCGATTTTTGGAAGCCAGATGGTCTTCTCCACTAGAGAAGTCCTGTGTAGATGCCTGTAAGGAAGCAGATTCCTTCGCTGTTAGCAGGCCCACCACCTGCCTTGTGTTTGAAACTGTTATTCAATGGAAAGAGCAGTCGATCTTAACAGAAAGCTCCGTTCTTCCATGTTCACTGACCTAGTTTGGAGCTCAGCAAGTTGTTGCTCAGCTTAAAAAAAAAAATACAAAAAAAAAAAAAACAACCTGGTGACTCCAGAGGATTTTAAAATACTGGTGCCAGGTGCTACATCCCAGCAAAGGCAAAGCTCAGCGTTTCCAGGCTATTCCATCCCTTCCCCAGGCTGAAGCTAGCAGTTCTGTCAGTCTGTCCCCAAGGTAGCTAGAAATCCCACCAGGAAAGGAGAGTCTTGTTAATTTAATTTCAATTTGCTTTAGAGTGCATATACACACATTTTAGTAAGCGCCCGTGAGAACTCAGCTGTTAACCTAGTAACTATTTCATTGTGCAAATATATTTGGACATCATCTTCTCCTGTTTCCAAGGAGATAGAGGTGTACCCTACATAGATAAAATGCATGTAGGTAAGAAAGACTCCCATTTATAAATACAATTAGAACTATTTCTGTTTTTGACCAAAGATTCCGAGTCTCTTCCAAAGGAGGACAGGCACAATTTGGCATTCCAAAAATTTGAAAGTTGAAACCTGGACCAAGTTAGAGAGGATTTTTTGTTTGTTTGTTTGTTTGTTTGTCAGGACTGGAAATCAAACTCAGTGCCTTGAGCAGAGTAGGCAAGTGCTCTACTACTGAGCCCCACCCGCACCCCAGAGCGATCTAAAAGCAGAGAACAATGCACACCTCTTTCACGGTTGGCACTTGAAAATGTATCACTAGTTCATTTCTACCATTCTGTTCATTTCAGGTCCCCTTCACACACCTTTGGGAAGATACCCTGAAGGAAGAGTTGGATTAGTCACCAACAGTTTTTAGTGGGGGTGGGGGTGGGGGAGAGGAATCGCCCGTGTCCTTTTGACGGAATTTCAGTCCTACCGAGTGTGACCGCACATGGCACATGGTTGTGTTCTTCCATCTCAGACGATGAGTGAGCCTTGTCGTTGGAGAAGAGATAGAAACCGATGCTTGTTTTAAATCCCTGTTACACCCAATGGTCTCGGCGCCAGTTCTTCACAGAAAAATAATTTGACAAAGTAAAATGACTGAAGGTATTTACACTGCTTTTTTAGAATATCTAATTACGGGGAGGCAAATCCTAGTAACACGGTACAGTCAGACCAAGACTTCGTCCACCAAGATACTGCTGTGAACACGACAGTAAAGAATTCAGTTTGTATATGTTTTCAGGGCTGACCATTTGATACTGGCTAAGCAATTGACATGCTCCTCCCTGGGGAGGGCTATTTCTCCCGCTCTCGTCATTCCTTGGTTGTCTATAGTTCTTTGTCTAGGGTTGAGGCCTCAGGAGCTTTTCCTCTGTCCACATTAGCATGTCTGTTGGTGTTGTCCTTGTGCACACCCCCACACACAACAACAATTAAAGAAAAAGAGATCATGAACTTGACCTAGAGCAAGAGAAAAGAAGATGGGGAGATGATGTAATTTGTATACATATCAGGTAAAAACCAGAAGAGGTTTGCAGTCTCTTGGGACATATAGATGAACGTCTATAAAGGTAAGCTCTTTGAGTGCAGATATGTTAAACCAAAATAAAAATCACAAAATTAAAATAGTTGAAAACTTGCAGTGTGGTTATCCAAACATAAAAGCCAGATTCAGACTACACATATTCTATGTGTAGTCATGAGCAAGATATTTAAGTCCTCCAGTCCCCCAACAATATGAAACTTGCCTTGAAAAATTGTTGTGACAATTTACAGGAGGTACTTCAATGAGATTTCCATTTTTTAATTGTCATTAAAGAAATAGAAGTCATTGGTAGCACGTATTGCTAATATATAGAATACACTAATAAACTTTAAAAAAAAGAAAGAAAATTTAACATCATACATAAAGAGACCATTGACTCAAAAATAAACACAAAAAATATCATCCCAACTTCACTTACATGAATAAAAAACAGAATGAGATGAATTTCTTGATCACTTTATGATTTATTCATAATTAATAATAAATTAACCATGAAAAGATGGTAGAGAAATGAGCCATCTTAGATGACATGCAGTCTTTCTGGAAAAAGAAAACATCAACATTTATCAAAGGCCTTCAAAATGTTGATGTGGACTTTGGCCCAGTAATTATACTTCAAGTTTTAAGAAGCTCATTAAGCTATAGTTCTCTGTAAAGAAAAAAAAATCTTTATAAATAATGCAGATGTTGAAAAAAAGGTAGTCTTGTCTATGTTAATAGTTTGCCTTATCATAAAGTTATGAAGAATGTTCATCAATAATTCTTTAAATACTTGGGCTATGATTAAGCCATTAAGGAAGAAACAGGAAACAATCTTAGGATTGACAGAATCTCTACTACATGAAGATACATATGTATCAGTTAGTTAGTTTTTGTATAACAAAGAATTGCTCAAAACGTATTAGCTTAAAGCAACTATTTATTAGTCGCATAATTCTACAGGCAAGTTAGGTTGGGCTTAACCGGGCAGGGTTTCTCATTTGGTTGCATCTAGTCAGGCTTGCAAAGGACTTTGGTTAGCTGGGATGGTTAAGCATAGCTTTGGTTGTTATAACTTAACTGTTCTCCACTTGGTCTTTTATTCTTCATCAGGCAAGCCTAAGGTTGATCCTTTTTGTGTTACATCAGAAGAGAGAGAGAGATAGGTAGCTAAAAGGCTGAAAATGGCCACCCTATCACTTACACTATTCTGTTTTCCAAATTGATTCATGAGACCAACTCATACTAAGTGGAAGGAAAATAAAAACTCGCTTCTTGATGACATAGTACCCACAATAATATTATAAATAGTAAGAAAATTAGAGTAATGTTTATGCTCAACCATCCATAATGTACATAGGAAAAAATTGGGAAGCACCAAAATATATATCATATTGGTAGAATTATTGGTGATTTTTAGCATATTTTTCCATTTCTTACCTCACCTACAAAAACCAAGTTTTCCTTTTAATTATCTGGTAAAAATAAATATTTTAGAATGCATATCTCCTATGCATGCTACCTAGTGATACAGGCACATCAAAGTGGATTGGGACCACAGGGGAAGAGACTTTGGTCCAGCCTGGGTTGGAAGAGAGGAGGCTAGAAAGGGTGATATTTGGTCTGGGTGATGAAAGATACATAGAGAGAACATGGCTAAGCTAGGTAAGATAAGAACATCCCAAGAAGAACAAGGATGTAGGAGACAGTATGCTTTTTAGTAAAATCAGAGGATGGAAAAATTGTAAAGAACACAGCCCAAAAGGGGCCTGCATGAGACTGCAGAACAGGTTGAGCCGGGAAACCCCATGCAGTTTTAGGAAGAATTCCAAAAGGAGGCAGAAAGCGGAACTCTCTGGTGGAACTCTAGCTTTACTGGCTGAAAGTGGGCACAAAAATTTGAACCCAAAGCTGGGGAAACTTATCAGTTCATAAAGTACTTGGTATGAAAGCCTGAGGACTTGAATTCAAACCCCAGATCCACGTAAAAAGTCATGTGTGGCCAGGTGGTGGCGGCACACGCCTTCAATCCCAGCACTCGGGAGGCAGAGCCAGGCAGATCTCTGTGAGTTCAAGGCCAGCTTAGTCTAGAGAGAGATCCAGGACAGATACCAAAACTTTACAGAGAAACCCTGTCTCGAAAAAACAAATAAAAAAAAAAAAAAGAAAGAAAGAAAGAAAAAAAAAGAAAAGAAAAAAGAAAGACAGTTGTATTTGTCATCCTAGCCTTGGAGAAGCAGAGACAGGTAGACCAAAGGGGCTCAGTGGCCAGCCAGCCTAGTATAACCCCCTATCCCTGAGTCCCATTGACATACCTTGTCTCTGATGGCTTCTGAGGGGTAATGCCAAAGGTTGGTTTCTGGCTTCCACATGTACCGCACACTCAGGTGCTCATGTACCACTCCCTCACATGCTCATATGTGAACACACACACACACACAGTCCCTTACTAACTCAGAGCTGGATAATTTTGAAGGGATTCTCTTTCATACAGTTCTAACGATACTGTTAGGATCATGTGGACACTGGCACCAGAGGGGCGCTTGCTTTTAACTGAGGCAAGAACTCCCAGAAAATGAAGGCACAAGGATCAAAGGCTGGCAGTCTGGTTTCTCTGCTACCCAGTGCTCCCCTCCTGGGTTCAAAGTCTAGAGAAGCTGGGCAAGTGTTGTGCTATGGGAGACTTTCAGAGCGGGATTGATCAGCTCCTGATGATTAAATTTGGGGTTATAAAACAGCAATATAGCTGTCACAGTTGCAGCGGCTCTTGCCTGTGTTATGTGTTTATCAATGAGGTGCTTAATTAAAATGAATGCCTAGATATGCAAATCCCTAGATTCAATCAATCAGCTGGTTGTTTCTGACGTATTGAAGGTCCCCTTTGTCCTAAGACTGTTCTGGTGTAGGATGTAGTTTGGGGATCCTAACTAAAGGAAAGTAACCAATTCTGAATTGAGTTCACAGCTTCATCAGGACAAGACTGTGTCGAAAAGAGAGAGAAACACCGAGTCACAGCTATCTGCCATGGGGGTGGAGATGGGAAGGAAAATGATGGAGGGTGGGAATCCAGTCACCAGCTTAGGGGTGGGGCCGCCCTCTACCCCAGCAGTGTCTCGGTGTTCTTCCTTAAGAAGATTCTGCCCCTTCGTATTTATGTTGAGTGGAAAAGCAATTGGCACTCAGAAAGAGCTGTGGGAACCCACACTTCCTTCCTTCCCCAACACTCTGTGGCTTTATACAATTATGAGCAGAGAAAACTGAAATAGTATGAAAGATTGTGTGTCATCCCCAAATCAAATTCCACTGGATGTCTGCGTTTCATCCGCATCATTTTAAGTCCTATCAAGGATTGATTATAGAGTCTTTTTCTTTCTTTCTCTCTTTTGTTTTGTTTTTATTTTGTTGTTGTTTGAGACAAAGCCTCATATAGCTGGCCTCAAACTTAAGATGTAGCCAAGGTTGGTTGGCTTTGAACTCATCTTCCTGCCTCCGTTTCCCAGGTGCAGGGACTGCAGGTGTGTGCCTCGTGGCCAGCTTATGAAGCCCATTTTTAGAAATAGCATGGGACGATGACTAGGCAAAGGAGAAGGTGAAGGATTTGCTTGCAGCAGACAAAGTTATGTCAGGAAAAAAAAAAAAAAAAGATAATCCGAGCTCTCCCGAGCCCCAGCAGGAGTCTCTCTCCTCACAAGCTCCAGCATGCTTAGGGTTGGAAAGTCACTAGATGAATGTCATTATCTTCTCAGGGGTTCCATGGAGTTGTGTGTAGTATACCCAGAGAAGAAGAAGATGACTTAATTTGCTAATTAACACACTTGGGCTGTCAGCAGCTACCCAGTCCAAATGTGTCAGTGTGTCTTTAAGAAATAGGAAGTATAAAAAAATGACTTACAAAAATTAAAGTTTACTGTCAAGGACGTGACTAAGAAAGAACTCCTGATACATCTACTAGAGTGACCATAAAAATAGAGTTTGGAAACTCACCTTCAATACCTTCTCATTAAGGAGTTGTTAAACTTGGAGGGGCCAAGAGAGCAATGCCTCTCTTGTAGAAGCAGACAGATTTCTCCTCTTCTGTCTAGTCCTGTCTAATCGTAGCCACCTGCTCACACATTACACGTCACACAGACTCTTGCTCTCCTGTAACCTGCTCAGGATGACGCTTCTGTGGACCAGACCAGGGTCTCGTCTGTTACTATGTGAAGATCTTCCTTAGAACTCATCAGAAATTGTTCATTGTGTGTTAGCTTTCCTCCCTGAGTGCGTTCCAAGAGTACCCCTCAGGACATCTCTTTCTTCCAGTTCATTCCGCCAAATGTGTGCTAATTACTTCCCACCCTAGGAAGAGCCTCTCTGTTTGTCTGCTTGGTGCCACAACTCTGCCTTGCTGGATTGCTTCCATGCTCAGGCGACAGCAGGGCGTTTAGCCATTCTCTCAGGGGGATGTGCTCATTGGAACTGGATTGGAAAATAAATTCCTCACACAGCACTGAAACATTGACTCCCTCTCTCCATTTTTTTCTTTCTTCCACAAATCATTCCCAAGCTCCTATGGTGTGCCAGGCACCAGATTTGGCTCCAGGAATAAAAGGCTGAACCAAAGATTTGGCTCCTGTGGAAATTACTAATTCATTCAGCAGTTCCAATAGTGTAGGATATAAGAGTTATAGAAAATGGCATGTGATGATGTCACAGGTGATCAGCATAGATTAGCATAGAGACAGCTTCTGGAGAGAGTATACTTAAGCTACAGAGCAGTGAGCAAGATTAAAAGAAAAATGGGTGGGTAGTATATGTGTGTGTTTGTGTGTGTGTGTGTTGTATTCTAATGTGTGTATGTGTATATACATATATGTATGTTTGTGTATGTGTGTGGTGTGTTTATGTATGTGCGAGTATATGTGGGTATATTTGTATATGTGTTTGTGATGTCTAAATGTGTGAATGGTGTATGTATATGTATGTGAACATACATGTGTATGTATTTGATATGTGTGTATGTATGTATATGTATAGTATATGAATGTGTGCATATGTATGAGGTATGTGTAGACATATATGTGTGTGTGTGTGTATTTATGTATAATGTGTGTGCTCCTGTATGTGAATGTGTATATGTACCTGTATATGTCTGTGGTGGTTTGAATAGGAGTGGGACAGAACCTCTGAAACTGTAAGCCAGTCCCAGTTAAATGTTTCCTTTATAAGATTGCTGTGGTCATGGTGTCTCTTCACAGCAATAAAACCCTAAGACAATGTGTGTGTGGTGTATGTATGTGTATATGTGTATGTACGTGTGTGGTGTGTGTGTGTGTGTGTGTGTGGTGTGTATGCATTGTGCATATAGCATACACACCACACACACACACACACACACACGACACGACGTGTACATACACATATACACATACATACACCAGCACACACATTGTCTTAGGGTTTTAGGTTGCTGTGGTCATGGTGTCTCTTCACAGCAATAAAACCCTAAGACAATGTGTGTGTGGTGTATGTATGTGTATATGTGTATGTACGTGTGTGTGTGTGTGTGTGTGTGTGTGTGGTGTGTATGCATGTGTGCATATATGTTTATATGTGCATATGTGTGTGGTATATATGTATGTGTCTATATATGTATGTGCATATGTATGTGGGGATAATGTGATGCATGTCTGTGAATGTGTATGTGCATGTGGTATACACACATATATGCATGTGGTGTATGTGTTTATGTGTTCATGTGGCTTGTGTATATATATATATACATGCATGTAGTATGCATGTATGTGTATATGCGTATGTGTATACATGTGTATGTGTGTGTCTTTGTACAGCTGAAACAACATATACAAAGACCCTAAATAAGAAAGAACATGGTATATTTGTGGAAATGTCCATAGCATAAAGGAGTCTTCAGCTGATTCACAAACACACTGGGGTGACTGCTCTATGCCAGGACTTCCCTAGCTAGAGTCTGGGGACAGAGATTGGAATATGACACACACAAGGGGAGTTTAATTCCAGTGGAGAAAGGTGACAGGAGGCAGAAGCACTAAGATAATCTAAGGTGTTGGTGGGAGTGTTGGAACAACACAGTAATGGAACAGAGACTGAGTGTGGAGTCCGAGCAGGGCTGCTTGGCCCGTCTGGTCAAGGAGCTTGTTTCTGAGGTAACATTTGTGCTGAGGTCTACAGATGAGGAGCAACAGCCATGGGAAGGTTTGGGGGAACACGGATATGGTACAAAGATGTCACCAAGGGCTTTTAAAGGACTCAGGAGTTCAGTTTTAAAGCAGCCTCAGTGGAGACTTGAGGTAGGTGTGCTGTGGTTTGTTGTCGAAGTGATGGTTCCCGTTTTGCTACAGGACAGAGTGTACCGGGTGGATCTAAGTGAAGAGAAAGAGACTGGTTCTGGAAACACTTGGAAAGCAGGGTTGACAGGCTTGTTGGTTGAAATATTGGTGGATGAAGAAGAGAGGGGACAGAGGGAAGGCTTGTTCTTTCATGCCTTGTACACTAGGTAGCAGGTGGTATCACTGTCAACCCCGTGAACTCTTTCTTGGATATGTTGAGTTGGAGGCATCAACAGCGCTTCTAGAAAAAAGCCACAGACAGAAATCTGACTCTCAGGAGAGAGGTCTGGTTTGGGCATTAGGACTGGGGATTTCTCCGTACTGGTAACTAAAGCTCAGGGAAAGTGTGAATCATATAAACAGGGCCTTGGATCCAGCCTGAGGAATGGCGGGCTGCAGTTACTCGGGTGATGACAGTTTCTCTTACCCAGTTGTGCCCCCTTGACCTCCTCTAAGATCTCCTGTCACAATGCATGCTAGACTTTTATCCTGCAAAAGTTATTGACTACAGCATGAACACACTCTCTGTTAGGCAAAGTAAAATGCACAGACATACTTTTCGATGTGTTCTGTGTAAGAACCAAGGTGGTGTTGTGGTAGGTATTGGCCCAGAAATTGGGGAGCAAACTGTAAATGGGTTTTGTTTCCTGAGTCTGAGAAGCTCATGTTTCCATCCCCATCGGTTCTTCAGTCCACCCACAAAATTTATTCTGTTTCCCCTTCCCAGGGAGATCCATGAGTGTCCCTCTCTTTGAGCCCCCCTGGTTACTTAGCCTTGCTGGGTCTATGGGTTGTGGCATGATTATCATTTACTTTACAGCTAATATCCACTTCTAAGTGAGTATAGTCCATGTTTATCTTTCTGGGTTAGGGTTACTTTACTCGGGATGATTTTTTTCTAGTTCCATTCATTTGCCTGCAAATTTCATGATGTCATTGTTTGTAATGACTGAGTAATACTTTATTGTGTAAATGTACCACATTTTCTTTATCCATTCTTTGGTTGAGGGACATCTAGGTTGTTTCCAGTTTCTGGCTATTATAAATAGGGCAGCAATGAACGTGGTTGAGCAAGTGTCCTTGTGGTAGGATGGAGTGTCCTTTGGGTATATGCCCAAGAGCGGTATAGCCGGGTAGACCAATTCCCAATTTTCTGAAGACCCACTACATTGATTTGTTTTTAAATATGATTATGAATTTTTAGTATTCAGCTAATGTGTATATTTGAAAATGTCACTGTTTTTCATTGGCTATTCCTTGTTCATTCTACTAGATCCATTCATGATTCTTTGTTCCATTTTGTACTTTGTGACTTTGGCTCTGTTGCTCATTTTTCCTATAACAAGATATAATAATCTGAATTTAAACGTTATGTCATTGTATAGAATAGTACAACTTTCCAGTTACTTAAGAAACCATCATAGAGAACTAATTAAATTCCTCATTAAAGATGAACTTTACTATAAAAGTAGTACAATTTATCTGCAAACCTATTACTTATGTCTGTCAATCCAATGTTTGGGCCACAAATCTGCCCCCCCCCCCAAATAGTCCACTGCACAGAGCATAGTTGACCAAAGGACCTTCTTGCTCTCTTGAATTCACGATCACATTTTTACTGAAGTCACTCTTCTTACAGATTGTTTTCTTGCTGTGTCTGAGCACGATGGGCATGCTCCTGTAGGCCAGTGCACACAGGGCAGAGGGCCCCTTCCATGGGGATCATTAGTCCTGGGATTCTTCACTGTCTTAGGTAAAACTTGCCCAGACTGGTTTGGTCTAAGTCTTCCTGCCTCCTCCTTGTGATTTGCCTCTCCTTCATGAGGGTTGGACCTGTGTCATCTGAATCTTTCCCCTGTCTTCCACTGTTTTGTCTTTTGTTTGTTTGCTTTTACAGACAGGGTTTCTCTGTTTAGTCCTGGCTGTTCTGGAACTCACTCTGTAGACCAGGCTGGCCTCAAACTCACAGATCTGCCTGCCTCTGCATCCCAAGTGCTGGGATCAAAGGTGTGCAACACCACCACCTGGCCCACTGTTTTGTCTTTAAGGAATGGTTGGTTTTTTTTTGTTTTTTGTTTTTTGTTTTTTGTTTTTTTTTTTGAGATAGGGTTCCTCTGTGTAGCTTTGGTGCCTGTCCTGGATCTCGCTCAGTAGACCAGGCTGGCCTCGAACTCACAGAGATCCACCTGGCTCTGTCTCTCAAGTGCTGGGATTAAAGGTGTGTGCCACCACCGCCCGGTTAAAGAATATTTTATACACCGCCCGGTTAAAGAATATTGTCATGGCACCCTTTCCTCAGAGGATATGGATTGCACACCCCCATATCTTTCTCTTTAAAAATATTTTATAAGTATGTGGTATGCATATACATATACATGTGCATATATATATATATATATATATATATATATATATATATATATATATATGCTTGGTAACATGTGTGGTTCTTCACTTAACTAAAGAAAAGACCTTGTTAAATTCTACTATTTCCATAAAGGGTATTAATCTATCTCACCCTCCACCCCCCCCCCAAAAAAGAAGCTCATGGATGATGGTGGTGTCATAAGGAAAATAATAATGAAATACTGACACCTGGACATCTGTTTAAGGAGACTGAGGACACTTAAGACTGTATTAGACTTTTTGTCCCTGGACAGATACTTGGGAGAAATAATTTAAAAGGAAGAAAGATCTAATCCAGCTCCAGTTTCAGCCCATTGATCAGTGGCTGGGTTCTTGTTTCTATGGGGAAAGAAGCAGGAAGATATCCTGCAGGACACTCAAGCTGGAGGAGTTTTGGGCCCTGTGGCTATTGCCCAGCAGAGCCTAGAGCCACTGACTTCTTCTCCAAAGCTCGAGCCATCTGGGCCTTCCTAGGGAGGGTGTTTGGAGGAGGGAAATACCTATCCTCAGTGCCCAGCTCCCTTGGTAAGAGATCCAAACTGAAAAACGGAAATCACCTCAGTTCCCCACAAATCCTAGGCTAATTCTTTCAAGGCCCTGTGGTAAGGCCTAAGAACACACTTAACTGGGAGCATACACTTCTTGTTCCACCTAATCGCTAAGCAACGGGGCAACTGCGCATTTCATCTACTACAAAAATGACTCTGAACGTTTCACAGTTTCCTTCACGAAATGGGGGTGAGGGTGGGTTCCTCCGGCCCCTCTGAGGTGCCATACACACTGGGGCAGGATTTTCTTCTCCTAGCCCAGGCCCTTTGAAAGTTGGTTGGATCCCTCCCTGCACAAATCCCTGTCACAGTGTAATGCCAGGAGTGAACTTCAAAAATCTGGAGCAAGCCAGCGCAGTCTAGTACATTTTTTTAAAAATCCAAATTCATTACCATAAAAATGAGCATCTCCCCTTTCACAGCCTGCAATTCTCCCTGACACTCAACTGATGGATCAGCGGACCTGTGCGTTTGCATTCCTCTTTGATCTGATTTTCCCCTATTTAATAGACAATTATAGGCTCTTTAAATCCCAAGGATTCAGAGACAGCAAATAATTACTAGCAGCAATTTTAGGATAAAGCCAATCTAAATGAGTTCAGTTAAATTATGCAACACCAAATAGTTTTTTTTTATTATTTTAAATAAGAACAGCTAACCAAAACCCCCAAACAATGCTTAAGCTGCCTCCAATCCCCCCTGACAGCCGCCTGTTAAACTTCTGACCTGTTTGTGAAAATCCCCACAACTGTCTACCAAAGGGGATGCTCACATGATTGCAAACTTCTGTTCTAAGGACACTAAATAAATTATTTCTTTAAGATCATATGGCAGATCTATAATTAATTAAACTCACCCTGATATTATCACAAAATAATTTAGCTTTTTCTAAAAAAGGTAAATGTAATTTGCCGATGTGGTATTTGGAAGAATGCTTTGCCCAAAATCAATTCCTTTAGCTTCCAGAGAATAGAAACTAGAGGCAATCTCATTTTAATTATATCTCTTTATTGCTAACAAAGGAATGATTTATGCAATTAAATTAACTGGCTAGAAAATTATTCTCAGCTGGGCTGTCCTAATTCTTTGCTTTCTGAATTGCAGGCTCTTACACTTTCCTGTGTAGATTAATTTTTCTGATATGCAAACAATGCCTCTTGTGTTCGTCTTTTCCATTTTTCTATTCAAGTCCCCTTTTCTTTCTGCCAGCGACATGAGTAATATTTGTTGAACCGCTAGGCTTTCTGACTAGGCTGGTGCTTTTTTTTTTCTCCTCTTAATGTTAAGAAGATGGAAAAGATCTTTTCTTTTCCAATCTCATTATTCCAGAGCAGAGCAAGATTTGAGGGTTTCTTATCTATAGTGCTGGACAGCAGCAGGAACATGGAAAAATTGCAAAAATGTCAGAGTGCAAAACTGGAAAGCCATTTCAGCAGCCCCAGAAGTTATAAATTAGTCCGCGTCTGCAGGGTCGTCTTATTACTTCCCCTCTTCCCTTGCCTACACCACCGGCCCTTCCCACACCTAGTCCCTCTTTGTCTGTCCCAATTATTTCCTACAAAGTACAACCAGGTAAATAACACACTGTATTCTCTGAAGCCCTAAGTCAACACTTACAGAGTGACGTCACTGAGTGAGAAAGGTGGGGAGAGGTCATGAAGGAACTCAGAGACAGGTCAAGTTCTTGAAGATCCAGGGGGGCTATCTTGGGTAGAAGGTCTTATAAAATGAGATCCATTTCTGTACGTGTGGATTAAAGACAGAGTGATGGCAGTGTTTAGGAACTGGTGGTACTATGTGTGGCCTAAATTAATTCAAGTTGTTTTTCATTGTCCTGTAGACTTTGAAATTCAGCTAGAATTAGGAAGGGGGTACAAAATGAATGGCAAATCTCAAGAAAATGGCAGAAGAGAAATTTGGTGAATTTTTTTCTTTCTAAGTCATGTATATGGGCCTACGGTGTGCTTCCCACTCGCCTCTCCTTATCTTCTAGATCATGAATCACAGGCTCCCTCGGCAAAGGGTAGAGCAGTAAATACTCCTCAACCTGCGGGCCAGATGGTTCTGTCACAGCTACCCAACTGTGCCACTCTGACACATCACCGCCACAGATGAAAATGTAAGCAATAAGCGTGGCTGTGTTCCCGTAAAACTTTGTTTGTAGATACTGGGCTGTTTGGCCATGGGACACAGTTTGTCATCTTCTGTCCTTGCTCCTACCAGCTTTTATGTTGCCTGAAGAAGAGAGACTCAGAAGGAGAATGACAAAGTAAAGAGGGCAGTTCAAGGGTCCAGGAAGGGCAATGCATGGCATGAGGCCCTCGGTCACTAACAACCATTAGTCTGCCTGATGGAGCTCTCGATCCAGTGGATATAATGTTTTTAGTGATGTATGCCTCTGTGTGTGTGTGTGTGTGTGTGTGTGTGTGTGTGTGTGTGCGCGCGCGCGCGCGCGCGCGCGCACGTGCGCAGGAACATCACATGTGTCACATTGTGTGTGTGTATAGGAAAACTTTCAAGGGTTGGGTCTCCCCTTCCACTGTGGCCTGAACTTAAGTTGTTAGACTTTACTGCAAGCGCCTTTATCCACTAAGCCATCTTGTTGGCCCCATGTTTTCTTTCTTAAGTAATAGGATGTGAATAAGTCACTATCATCCACAATGTAGTCTGCTGTGGGATGGTCTGTATGTCAAATTGCTCTGATTGGTCAATAAATAAAACACTGATTGGCCAGTGGCCAGGCAGGAAGTATAGGCAGGACTAACAGAGAGGAGAATTGAGATAACAGGAAGGCAGAGGGAGACACTGCCAGCCACCGCCATGACAAGCAGCATGTGAAGATGCCGGTAAGCCATGAGCCACGTGGCAAGGTATAGATTTATAGAAATGAATTAATTTAAGCTGTAAGAACAGTTAGCAAGAAGCCTGCCACGGCCATACAGTTTGTAACCAATGTAAGTCTGTGTTTACTTGGTTGGGTCTGAGCAGCTGTGGGACTGGGGGGTGAGAGAGATTTGTCCTGACTGTGGGCCAGGCAGGAAAACTCTAGCTACAATAGTCGTCTTGTATATTTCTGAAATATAATTCTATTTGTAAAGGAAAATAGAGAAATCTTTTAATTCAATCAATATGTAAAGATTTTGATCACTATGTCAACCAAATTCAAGAAAATCAAACTGAAGATTCTGTTTGACATTCTGAATATTTACTTCCAGGAGAACTATTCAACTGCCAATCTCAAGTTAAATATATTACCCAGTTTTCATTGCGCTCACACGAGTGCTGGTGGCAGTGGTGTGCCAGAACAGTGATTCAAGAGCAGCTTTTAGTTAGATTATCAGGGTTTCTAGACAAGGCTGCTATGTAACATGTTCACATTCTCTAGAAGTCCACCTTTAACCAGAAAAAATATAAAAATGTGGTTCACTCTGGAAAAATAGAAAGCAAGGAATTATTATAGGTGGGAGAGCTTGGAAAAACCTCACGGTAAATACAGAAAGGTCTGGGCTGTGATACCCAGCCCTCTTCCACCACAACCACAATTCAACAAGGTCCAGCCTCCCAGGACAATTACCTGTTACCAGGACTCTGAGGCTGTGTGTCTTCTGTGTTGATGGAAGCAGGACTATCTTGGAGGGCCAACTTCTTTATGACTTCAGTCACCTTTGGGAGGAAAGTCAACTGTTGTCGATACGGTCCACAGATATTAAATTATTGGAACTACTTTGTATTAGTCTCGAATCCTTGAAGAAAAGTTGCCGAGAGCCAAGACGTATTGGGCAAGGAGGTTGGTAGTAACTCCCAGAAAGCCACAGTAGAAATGAAAGTGGGAAAGCCTACATTTGCTCTCACACAGTAGCCAAAGCTCAACAGTCAAATCGGACTTTCCAAAACTTTCAGATTTCTATCTCTGGAATTGCACTGGGCTCCAAAATTCTGAAAATGCAATTAGCCAATGTCTGTTTGCTTTGTACTGAAAATCAGGAGAAAGATCCTGTTTGGAAGCAACTCACTGGATCCTAAGAAATACTTGAACCAATGATAAAACTACTTCTTCCAAGATGAGCAGGTCCAGTTTTATGAAGGCTTGAGTGCCAGCTAAGTAGTGCAGAGTAGAACTAACGAGGGCCCTGGCAGTCGTCTTAGTGTTTCAGGCGAGGAAATCAAGTGGTTACCACTAAGAGCGTCTTGGAGCCAAAGTTTCCCATCTGTTCCACATAAGATAATGAGTCTTCTTCTATGCTCCGCTGTGACGGCAGCACACAGGTGTAACATTCCAATCAAGGAAGAGGCAGTTTGCAAGGGATACATGATGCCCTGAGATAAGTAGGCTACACAGTGCCTTGGGGTGCTCATCAGGGTAAGGGCCAAGCCCCCTGACTCACCATGGCCGGGTTGTGTTCATCTGAATCATCTGAACCTTTAATACAGGGACTGGAAAGACGGTAGCCAACCCCATAGGCAGCTCCTAAAGAATTAAGCTTTTAATAATTGCTGCGTCTGAGAAATAGCTTGATTGTAGCCCTAAGGAGTCAGACTGGAAGTGTGTCCCCAGTATAGCAATGTTGACAGGTGGAAGGTGATTAGGTTATTTGGGGGTACCACCTTTTGGAAGGGATCAATGGAGTTTGGGGTAGGGGGGTCCTAGTTAGTTCCTGACTGTGTTGTTACAAAACAACAAACAATTCAACTGGTCCCTCTCCACTCTCAGGTTTCCTCACTTACCATGTGGTTTCTTCCGAGTGTGCTTCTGCCACTGTGATGTCATCTACCATAAGGTCCTCACCGGAAGCCAAGCAAATGCCAGTGCTACGCTATCAGAACTCCCAGGACTGTGTGCAAAATTAAACCTCTTTCATTTATAACTCACCGACCCTCAAATATTTTGTTACAGCAACAACAAAAGTAGACCAGTGACGAAATCCATGTCTTTGTGTGGTTCCCTTCCACATTGCACAAGGGGTGTGTGTGTGTGTGATCAGCAAGAAAGTCTAGAAGTAATGGCATGTCACTTCTAAGATCAGATGACAAGAGGCAGCTGCGTTGTCTTCCCACCCCATCTCTCTCTCTCTCTCTCTCTCTCTCTCTCTCTCTCTCTCTCTCTCTCTCTCTCTCTCTCTCTCTCTTTTCTGCTCTTTTGCTTTTTTCTTTTTAAATCTCTCTATTTCGTATATATCCAGCCATTTTCCAGAGGATCAGACAGCTGCCATGTCCAGCTCCCCTAGGAAGTCTGAGTGGTAAGTAACTAAGGCTTCCCAGTAATGCTCACAGGAACAGAGATTTTTGCCAAAAGCCACTGGATTGAGTCATCTCAGAAGCAGAGGCCCCAGCTCGCAGCAAGCTGTCAGGGACTTGAAACCCTGACAGACAGACTGGCTACCATCTCGTGAAAGTCCCTACACCAGCATCTACACTGCTAAACCACTCCTGGATTCTTTTTTCCCCAAGAATTCTGTGCAATAATAAATATATTTTTATTTTAAGCAACTAAGAATTGAAATGGTTTGTTATACAGACATGGATTACTAATACAGGGATTTGGGCAGAAATGAAGACTGGTGATATTTGGACTCATAGTTTTTGAAGTGTTGACAGTGTCTGCAGATATATCTTGACAGAAGGGAATATATCTATCAATCATCTATCTATATCTATCTGTCAATCAATTTAGTATGCATGTGTATTCATGTGGGGTACACATATGCATGGTATATGCTCACGCATGCCTGTGGGCACACACTACATGATCTGAGGCCAGAGGAGGGACATCAGTGTCTTCTATCCCTTTCCTCTCTATTACTTTGATGAAATGTTTCTCCCCAAATCTGGGGCTTGAACCTTTTTTTAAAGCTGGTAACTAGTGAGCTCTGGCAACCCTCTCATCTTCACCTTACCCAGTGCCGGGGTTGCTGGTACATGTGGGATCAGGTAGATATGATATTGAGATTCAAACTGCACTCTTAATGGCTGAGCCATCTCTCTAGTCCCAGGAATTATCTCTTGGCCTCAGTTTCTAATATGTTAGGACTGGCCCTGTGGATAGCAGAATCTTAGTAAATGTCCACCGAGTCATTGAGTGGAGAAGAGCAGGCCTAAATCCTACAGAGGTAAAGGAAGCCCAACCATGGGCATGGGAAGAAGAGGACAAAGGGAGCCTGGTATAAGGTGTATGTCTAAAAAGATCCACTGTTCTGGTTCACACCGACTGAAGGGAAGGGTGCCCCGAAAAGGGGAGCATGCACGGCTACAGTCAGGGCAGTGAAGAAAAGAATTCTTTTCAGAAAAACAGAGAAAAGACTGGGAGAACCCAGGGACACCTCATGCATCTTCGAATATGGACGCTTACTTCATTTGCTATTTCCTTTGAGTTTTGTTTCTATTACACACTAAGTCCCACCACCTTGAGAGTAGTGATAGGAAGTCACCTTGATGACAGGAGGAGGAACTTGACCTCCTGATAAAACTCACGGTTCGCTGAGCACTTTTGCAAACATAATGCCTCTGTAGCTTTCCCTAGAGCAGTAGCCTTAAAGAGCATCGCAGTATCTCCCAAGTTCTTCCTCCTTCGCCCGGTGATAGCCCAGCCAGCCAGCCAGCAGTAAAGGAGCATTAGTGGCCCTGTTACAGGTAGGTCACGGTCATGTATGCTCTATGATTTTTTTCTGGTTAGATTCTATTTCTTTCCGATGTAAAAGCTCACACGACAGCTGCCGCGGCTGTTTTTGTCACCCCGATTTCTTGGTTCTACTAGCAATAGCAGCCATTTACAGAGTGCTAGGTACTTTATTATCTGATTTAACCTCTGCGACAGCCTTTCGATGGAAAGAGTACCGAACTCTGCAACTGGAAAAAGATGGCTGAGCGGTGTTCTGTTTGGACCTCAGTTCATGAAGCCAATCGGTTTCCTGGTAATGCAGGAGTGTTTCTCGAAAGCCTGCCCTCCACTGCTGTACTGGACATCTCATCATAATTGTTCCTGTGACGTTTTACAGGCATCCTCCGTCTTCCAGGGCAGAGAACTTGGAGACGCAAAGGTAGGACCAATGGCAGGAGATAGTGAGGACCACACCATGCTACTCCAAGACCCGGCTGTCTTCTAGCCAGGGACATTTTAGAAATGGGAGGATTCCAGATTGACAAGATCACCAGGTGGCTTGGAAGCACAGCAGAGTCTGAGGGGTCCCACCACAAATCTGAGGATACTTCCACCCCAGTCAGTGTACTTCTCTAGCATGGAGCTGCTCTAGTGGTGATCCCTAAGTCAGCCGATTCACCTGGGAACAACCTGACTGCAATGCAAACTCTGGAGCCCACCCGAGCCTACTGATGCAGCCCCGCTGGGTCTATCTTCAAGTGATGCTAATGAATTCGAAGGTTTGAAGATTCGAATTGGAAGTCCTTGCAATCTTCACACTTAGGCTCACCTGAGAAAGAGGAGTGAAAAGTGATAGCCTGGGGGCCCAAAGTCTGCTGTCCTGTGAGCTCACCTGCACTTGTGAGCTCATCTGCCCGGTGGAATAAAAAAAAAATCTGTCCTCTTAGTTCTTTGTATTAAAAATACAAAGCTACCCCTCCCCACCCGGGCCCCAAGAATTGGGGTCTATGTCATTGTGGGTCATGCAGACTAGATTTTTTAAGCCAGCACATTTATTCATCCATCTAGGACCGGGTGTAAAGGGTTGTGATGGAGGTGGCGCCACAGACACAAATATGAAACAGGCTCCCGAGATACCTAGTGAATTTGGTTGTAACAGAACGGGCTGTTGTCGGACGTTAGCTGTGAAATCGTTATTTCCCAAAAGCCCCCAATCCTTAAGAGCTTAGGATGTATTTGTTCTTACAGTCTTATTAAAAAAGGAGTGAGAAGACGGTAGTTTATACTCCTAACCATCTAGGAACTTCTTAAAGCAATCCCCAAGAATAATCATTAAAGCCACGCTGGGGCTGGGGGTATGGCTCAGTCAGTAAAGTGCCCACAGTGAGGACCTGGTTTTGGATCTCTAGTGCCCATGGTTTTTTTTGTTTTGTTTTGTTTTTTATTTTTTGTTTTTTTAAAAAAGCTGATCAGCTCCTCAGGAATGACACTGGAGAATGACCTCTGGCTTCCACATGCACATATGTGAACACGCACCTGCACAAGTATGTGAATGCATATGGACACGCTCCCACATACACACTAAAAATAGAACCACTTTAACTATAGAATAAAGATGCTTTCAATGGGGGAGCTAGACACTCTAGAATCCCAGAGACCTGCATCCGAGGGAGGGGCATGTTTAACAACTACTTCCAACAGATTCTGCACACACTCATTTTGGGAACTATGGTGCTATCATACTGTACCCCACAAACTACTGCTCCTTAAGCGATTATAGCTCTTGTCGGGAACGGACTAGCATCAGAGATTTGGGAAGAGAGCTATATGGACAGGATCAGGCAGTATTTTAGAGATATTCTTGTGTTGGCAGAAAGAATGGATTTGAAGAAGCTCTTGGTGGTAAAGGCTGATGGTCTTACCGGGAATAAAATAAAAAACAACAGAGACACCACACTGAGCTCCAGGTGCCAGGTGGTGGTCTATATTCAGTCCCTAAGACACTTGCCCACTGCATAGAGAGCCTCAAGTTCTTCCCTCGGGCAAATTCAGGTTTTACAGCCCCATGGAATCTGAGGTAGAAATCTCAAACTAGTTGTAATTGCTTTGGTAATTTTAGAGATAAACATAGGGCTGGAAACACCACTTTCAAATACTTTACATATTACTTAGAACCCATTTCAACCAGGCAGATTCTAAGTTCTCTCTGCCACTTTTAGTTTCTGGGTTGTCGCTGTCACTTTAAAACGCTCAGCTTTTGCATTTCCAACCTAAAAACCCACAGCTATTTTTGCCTTGGTTATGCAAGCCGCGTTGTGCCCCCTGGTGGCAATCTGGATTGGAAGATGAGAAGCATATTTCAATCAGAGGGAGAGGGCCGACTTAATTGAAAAAGGTGGCAGGCCTGAATTTGAAATGGAATTTCATATCAAACTTTTCTGCTCTTACTAAAAATAGGAAACATCCTGTTAAAACTCAAATCCGATGTATTAACTTCAGCCTGCGAGGTGCATATTTCAGCTCCCTGGCTTTGTCACAAAATGGATTAGCTTCTTGAAATATGTCAGTTCAACGTGAAATTAAATATTTGCTCTCCATCCAGCTAAGGAGCTGAGCACAGAGGACTGCAGTCTGGCAAAAAGCCTTTCCTCTGCCATCAGGGCAGCACGTGCCACAGACACGTGATGTCACCTGCTCCTTCGGGGTATGCAACGCCCCATATTACAAAACCAGTTGGACACCAGCAGTGCCATTTTCAAGACAGCTCCAGGAAAAATCTCTAAATTTTAGAGTTTACTCTTCAATCAGAAGAACCAAATGGATTTGAGTAGATTATGACGAGGGCTTCTGATTAAATTTTAACTGTTTAGGGGCAAAAAGGGATGATTAAAGATAGTTACTAGAAAATGCATTTGGTAGGAGGAAGTGTCAGAATGCTTCCTGCTACACGGATAAGCCTGCTGCAGTGGCTGTATTATTTGGTCACAAAAACCAAAAATGATTTCTTCCCTAAGTAAACACTCAAGTGATGGGCAAGTACATAAATGGTACAACGCTGAATTTGAAATGTTAAAACAGAGAAGTCACAAGCCTCCAGAACAGAGGGCAGCCATGTTGGAAATGGGTATAGACACTACATAGAACAAACGTTACAGAAAATAGGAAGGAAAAATTGAAAGCTGCAAAAAGCAAAGTGGGCCAGTGAGATGGCTCAGCAAGGAGGGGCTTGCCACCAAGCCTGATGACCTGAGTTCGCTTCCTTGGTCTCACATAGTGGGAAGCAAGAATCAACTCTACCAAGTTGTCCTCTGTCCTTTACATGTGCACTGTGCCCCGCTCCCCCACATATACAAACAAATAAATGTAATTAAAATTTTAGGGACTTGGGGGGATGGCTCAGTGGATAAGAGCCCTTACTGCTCTTACGGAGATCCTGAATTTAGTTCCCAGCATCCACACTGGCAGCCCCAGATTATCTGACACCTGAACTCAAATGCATGTATCTACATAACTTAAAATAATAAAAATACTTTTTAAAAATATTATGTCTCAGTTTGGACTAAGGCTGAAAGATGAATGCTTTCCAGCAGAAGCAGGTAAAGCTGCAATAAACCATACAGAGAAGCATGCAAGCCCATGGAAGTGTAGTGGACTCAGGGAGCTGGAGGGTCCCTGCACTGCCTGAGGACAGTTCAAACAGGATTCAGAAAGACTTCATTTCAAAAGGTCTTGAAGCTCATTTAAGTTTATTTCATGGTATGAGTGAAAGGTTAAAAAAAAATACTTAACAGTTCTGCTTATGACATAGCTTAATCCTAAAACCTTAGTTGTCGTTCAACAACGTGTGCTTAGGAAAAGTCACACCAACCAAAAGAATGCCTTCATTTTACCTTTGAATATCAATTACTAGACCTCTTGCCTATTGGATACTGAACAATTTCTCAAAATTCTATCTATTAAGTATTTCTACCTTTATTTGCTATCCTATTATTTTTGGTATCTAAAATACAAAGAAAAAACACAGGGAGCACACCAGCCTATAAAAGCACAGCAAAGGCAAATGGGGACCAGCGGTGGGTGACCAGGTGACCGGGTAAGTTAGCGGACGTGCTGGTACTTCTACCGGCATCGCTGTAACTACGCCGCCGACGGGAACCGGGAAGGCGGTGTATTGGAGGGCTGGCTGCCTGTGTGGATCAAGGCCGCACTCGGAACATCCTCTTCTTCAGCTCGGCAGTCTTCTCTTCTGTTCTAGTGCAGCACTCCTCCGTGGTCTTCTCAATGCTCTCATGGTACTTCTCCAGAGCGCTTTTCAAGTTGACAAAGATTTCCTAAGGACAAATGACAAAGAATTACACTGAGTCGCAGCCAGGCCTAACACTGAGTTGTAAATGTTTCAACGACCATTCCGGATTAGTTCCGACACAAGGCTGGGAGAGGCTACAGCTGAGAGAGACCATGAACCACCAAGAAAACCAAAGTTTCCAAAAGCTTTATTTCTTAAATCTTACAAGAAAAATCAGGTGAATGCTATTTTAAATAATCAGCACATTCAATGGCTACAGATCAACTTAAGTTTCCAGCTCCACTGGGCTACATGTTTATTTCCATGAACAAGAAAGCTGAGATACCGCTTTGGAGAAACCATCAAAACCAAGTGTGGCTAAAATAAAAAATAAACAAACACATCCTGCAAATCCACAGCCAAACACTTCAATACACTAAAGCAATGCTTTTCTCCTGAGAATAAACACACTCCCCAGGAGGAATTAGTCTCACCAATAGAGCCACTAGAAAAAGAACAGGAAGCCCAAGCCCAGCAGCGCCCCCACCAGAAGCAAAAACGTAGCCAAGGTCCTGAGCAAACTGTCAAACTGAGCTACGCATTTTAGAATAGCCAACGAAAGTCTATACACAAGTGGAGGTTTATACCAGTTTAGGACAGCTCGCAAATAAGAAGTCTTACTGGGAAGTCAAATACTTGGAAAGTCAACACACAGGGCTGGGGATATAAAGCAAAACCTAAGGCTAGCCCAGTGCTGTTCAACACAGAAGCACTAGCCATATGCCACCATTTAAATGTGCAAGAATTCAGATCAAATTCAAACTTCCATTGTCCCCTCAGTTGTACTAGACACATGTCAAGGGCTCAAGGCCACAGTGCCTACCTACCCAGTAGCTACAGGACTGAGCATGACTCTAGCCATGTTTTATGTGACAGTATTGGTCTGATTATCTCATTTTTGAAATTTAAGAAATTTAAAAATTATACAATATCCATGGATTTTTACACCCAGCATCACATTGTTCCCACAAGTATTTTAATTCATCAATCAAAAACATATTTTGGGGTGGGGAGGCTGGAGAGATAGCTCAGTAGTTAAGAGCCCTGGCTGTTCCTACAGAGGTCCTGAGTTCAATTGCTAGCATGGCTCACAACCATTTGTAATGAGATCTGGCTCCCTCTTCTGGCCTGCAAGCATACATGCACACAGAATACTGAATATAGTAAATAAATCTTTAAAATAAAATTAGATATATTGTTGGCTATTTCTGTGAGTAACCTGTGAAGAGGACAGTGAAGGTGAAATCACTCTCCCCGCACAGCAACACAGACTACGCTAAATACTGAGCACTGGAAACGGGGCACATGCAGGCCAGGGCTACCCACGGATAGAATTAGCATTTTGCTACAATTCACAAGACTTACAAAATTATGTTATGAATGTGTGAATAAAATGAATAGTATTACTGAGGAAAAAGAAATCATGAAATTAACTTTGTGAGTCTGAAGGCCAGGGTTATCTCCAGCAAGTCTAAAATGTCAATTCCTTGTGATATAAAATGATGAAGAGAAATATAAAAAAATTATGTCATCTTAGAAATACAGCAAATACTCTAAAAGAAATTTATGAAAACATTGAACAGAAGAGATGAAGTGGGGAGGAGGGGGGAAGGGGGAAGAAGAGGACAGATGGGGACGATTTTGAATTTTATGTCATTTTTGCTGTGACTGTCTGGAAACAGCATCTGTAAAGCTGACCAAATGGAGGAGGTACTAGAAGCTAGAAGCAGGTGAATTACCTATGTGAGGGAACATTTAAAGCAGAGTCAGTGATAACTAGGGTCCGGCAGCCCTGTGTGAAGGCCACTTTGACAATCTGTCATCTTTCCTCTTTGTGAAGGCGGGCTATGAGAAGAACTAGAGAATCCTTTGAGCAAAGGTACATGAGTTCATCCACGTATTCACAGTCATCCTCGGGCTGCTGAGGACCAACTGGACGTCAGCAGACTGGGTAAGAGGAGGATAACACAGCAAGCTGAACGACTGTGTCTGGAGCTCTGATAATAATGCTGCACGCTCTGGAGGAGTGCTACAATGCAGCCAGAGTCCAGTTCCACTCAATGCCTTTTTTCATCCTGGGGAAAAGGCATGCTGCTCAAATCTGCCGCCAACACCACACAATGAGAAATAATCGGTGTGGACGAGAGTTAAACTGATCTTGGCATTTTGACAATCTAGGTTGAAAAGAAACACAATTAAGGCTACACAATACAACAGTAAGATCCTGAATTGAGAGCAATCATTTCATCACAGGATGGGAGAGTGAAAAAAACAACTTGGCAGAGCTGCACGTGAAGAAGGTGTAGTCTTTAACTGACCAAAGTTTGAGCACAAAGAGAAGGCGAGACCCTGCTGCTGACACCCTAGCCCCCAAACAAGGCTTTGTAAACAGAGGCACTGTGCTTCTGGGGCCGCAGCAGTACTTGGGAAGGCTGTGCTAAGTAGTAGGTTCTACACTTCAAAGAAAATAATGACAGGTAAGAAACATAACAATCAACAGGGATAACAATGAACCTGAAAATTAGGCAGGTAAAGAATGGCTGGACAGCTAAGGGTACTACACCCAGAAGGGAGAAGACTGAAGGACACAGGACTACCTTAGGGGCTAGTCAATAGAACAGGTACAGATTAGTCCAGAGGGGAGAGCCCAGTCCACCAGAGTCCAGACACTGAATACTTTAAATTCAGAATGGGAAATAACATTTTAACAACTGCAGCTGTAGTAGAACAGCTTGTGTGGTTATGAGCTCCATCCACAGAAAACAATCACAATTACACAGAGCCCGTCAGTGGCTCTCAAATGCCATCCTGTTCTAGAGATAAACAGACAATTCAATTAAGAGATGAGACCTATTGTGGAGATTCTAATTCAATGTATTTGGGAGGGGACTCGGTCATTTCAAAACCCCTCACTGAATTCTAAATACAGCTAGTTTGAGGACACAGTGCTCAGGGCCCTCTCAACATTACAAATATTTATGGAAAGCAGACTATACCCAAGGCTATTCTAGGAATGGAGTCACACGCCACACTAAGAGTTAAAGAACAACCAGTATCGGCAGGGAATGTCTAATAGTATTGATGAGATACATGTGCACAGAGCCAACAGAAATATAAGGTAGCCGGAGCATCTTTTGTGACTAACAAAAATAGTTCAAATTCCAGCCAGTTCTTAGTTTTAATCTGCTAATAACCAGTTCATTAACTACACCTAGAGCATGTGATAGCAGTCTTTGATTTCTTTAAGAACGTAGGATGAAGTATCTCAAGTCTCTTTTGTATTAGGACCTTTGCAGACTGTATGGACAGAGAGTTCAGCTATCACAAACCAGGAAGTTTCAGAAGCAGGAAGATGGAGATGAATGAAAAAAATCGGCCTAAGATTCTGAAGAAAGAGCTGTAGCTATTTTGAATAGCTTTTGGTAAAATGTTTTTAGACGCATAACTTAAAAATCCTGAGTAAAGTCCATCTACTTAGGACTTCACAACTGTTTATTAAGCAACTGCTTCTACCCCAAGGGATGATATTCTGTGATGCGCTAAAAGACAAGTGAGAAAGAGGCACAGGAGATGCGTGTCTGCTGATTATGAAATGGTACCCAGAGTGGAGCTACAAATGGACAAAGGGCCCATGGAGTCAAGTTCTGCTCCAGAGAACCCCAAGCCCCGTCATGGGTGACATCACTTACGTTCTAAACTCATGGACTCTAGTCCTAGGAGCACGTACCTGAGACTTCAGTTTCTCCCTTTTCTCGGCATCTTTTAGTTGCTGAATCCCAGATTTAATCTTCTGGATCTCTTGATTAATGGTGGTTACCTGCTCACAGACAGCATCTCTTTTTTCTTGAACTTTATTGCAATCTCTAAAGGGAAACAGAGACACCTGATGTAACTTCTCTTGAGCATTTAAAAACCAAAGACGCTAACAGTGAACCCAGAGCCATCATCTGTCAGTTCCTGCTCAACAAGCCTAGAACTCGTTCAGATATAAAAGCAAGTAGACAAACCCCACAAAACCCCACACAGTGTGGTGCACTATACTTACACCATGGCGTATGGAACTACCTCACTCAAGAGCTACCCTTTTCCTTTCCTTATTTTGCAGAGCTGCAGATCAAAGCCAGAGCCTGGCACATGCTGGGGAAGTGCTCCACCACTAATCGACACTTCAACCCTCACACCCTATTCTTTAAAACAAAGGCCCGGCTACAGCGCCTCAGTGTGCACATCTATGCACTGTCAGTGCGAATGGGGATTAGTACAACTTTTCTGCACATCTGGCAACAAATACACAATCCCCAGGTTCTGTCTTTTCATCTGCATGAAAATACTCAGTTCCAATGGCGCATATAAAGGACTAAAGGAAATGACACCGTAAACCTACCTGTGGCATGTGATATAAAGGCACAGTCCTAAGACTGACAAGGAGACTCTACTGGCGAAATACCTCAGCATGCTAGCAGAAGAACTTAGCATTAATTTTTACCTGACTAGTATTAACATTTCTTTTTCAAATGTTAGGTCACCATGTCTCACGTGCACTGAAATAAACACTACTACCACAACCCCTTTAAAGATTAACACAAAGAGATTGGAACTGTGTGCCTCAAAAGGCAACAAGCAGAAAAACACCAAATAAACAAATAAATGAAACAGCCCGAGGTCTTATTTCTACAGACAGAATTATATCTATATCTAATAGATATAGATATATAAATATATCTTAGTCACTAGAGGCAGAATTCTGTCCTGAAAACACAGGAGCTTGGAAAGCCTATCCGCTCTTCCCAGTGTGTACTACCCCACTGGACTGAAATCAAGCTCCTACTCGATCACTGTCCGCTTGTACTGCTTCACGTCTTCCTGCTTCTTGTTTATCTTGAAGCGTGTGGTGGCAAGCTTCTCCTTCTTGACAGTCACCAGTCTTTTGAGTGAGTTTTCTTCAGTCTTCAGTTTCTTTAGTTCTGATGAATCACTTTCAATCTGGTCCTCCAAGTTCAGGCACTGTTTTATGAAGAATATTTAAAGTCATTTCAACCAAACAGGACTTATAAACAAAACCAAAGGGCTTTCTAGGGTGAGCTAGAAAAAACAAAACAAAACAAAACAACAACAACAACAACAAAAACTCAGTTTTGAAATGGAGTAAGTCTTCAGGCTCTGAAAGCTCAGTAGAAAACCACAACTGTCCAAGGGGAAACAGCCCAGTGAGCAGAGAGAAGATGGCCCTGCTTCTCTGCCAGGATTGATGAGGGTCAGGCACACAACAGCCAGGCCCTGCAGCTGAGTGCTGCCATGGGAAGATTCTACCTTTAGTAGAAGAGAGAAGGGCAGAGGCAGACCTCAGAACCAAAAGCAGATCTGTCCTGTGACCCTGGATGGTGGACACACAGGTACAGCGACGAGAACTAAGTCGGGACTCTGCCACAGATGAAGAATGATTATATCCATTAAGGCAAGCTAAAACACTCACTACTATATTTCAAAATACATAACACCACGTGCCATGTTGATTTATTATTCATTTCATCTGAAGGTTAAAATAAGTCCTAACATCCGATGTTTAAGGGAAGAGGGCTTACTCCTCAGCACGTACTACACTACATAACAAGCCAGTGTTTTAGGGAGGCAGTAACAAAGGGTGAAAGGGAACCCAAAGCTGCTGCAGCCCATCACATATGACGACAGAAACCCCACACAACACAAACCTCCTTCAAGATACTGCTCAGTTTCTCCCTGTTATCTGCAAGGTCCTGGATTTTCTTTTGATATAACTGCACCTCCAGCTGACAGGAAGGCAGGCAATCCACAGAGTCTCTATAGAGTTCATACTTCTCCATCACTTCTTGCTTTGGGAGGGAAAAAAAAGACCAGTTTGATATTCTCTTTTATGAAACCAAAAGGCCAATTCGTTTGCTCTTCAATAATTTCTGCATTCACTACTGAAAGCTCAAGAATGCACAACAATTAAGTCCCTAGGTCAGTAGCAAGGCATTACTACCGACATGTGTCAAACACATAACAGGCCTCTTTTAAAACATTTTACTTATTTATTTTATGAGTATGAGAGTTTTGCCTGCATATTTGTCTATGCACATGTGCATGCGTGGTGCCCAGACTAGACAAGGGCAATGGATTCTCTAGGACTGGAGCTAGAGACAGTTGTGAGCTGCCATGCAAGTGTTGGGAATCGAACCCATCTCCTCTGGAAAAGCAGCCAGTGTTTTTAACCACTGAGCCATCTCTCCACACACTTAAAGACGCTTTTAAAACTCCAAATATCCATAACTAAGAAAACTGGCACTACTTAGTACCTGACCAATCCGTGATAATTTCCAAAGATTCTTTATGTTTGTAGGAAAGAGCTCACTCTGGTTGGGCACAGCTTAACTTGCAAATGCTTGCCAAGTGCCTACAAAGCCCTGTGGTTTTCTGCTAATTCTCAAACTACTTCTGAATACTACAGGGAAGTCATATTATCTATTAATAATCTTCCTGTTTGTTTACATAACTATGATTAGCATTCGATTCTTTAAAAAGATAATCTCCTCTTTTAAAACACAATTTACTCAAACCACATACCATTGCAGACATCTTTCCTTCTCCCTAGTAAGCTACTCCCTGCCTTACCTTATTAACCAGTTACACTTCTGCTCAGAAAAGACCTGATTACATTGCTCATCTTTCATTTCTAATTTTTTATGAATTTGTAAAGTCTTTGCATATAGTACATCGAATCTTGCCTTCAAGTCTTAGTTTGCTTCCTGTTGCTGTGATGAAGACCATGGTCAAAAGGAACCTGTCTAGAGAGATGGCTCAGTGGTGAAGAGCACCAGTTCTTCCAGAGGAACTGCTTTAATTCCCACAGCCACATGGTGACTGCCAACTGTTTGTAATGTCAATCCCAGGGGATCTGAGGCCCTCTTTTGGCATCCAAAGGCACCAGGCCCACACAGATCATGGAGATATATGCAGGCAAAACACCCACCCACACAAAATAAAAACAAACAAACAATAAATTTTTAAATGTAACCTGGGGAGGAAAGGGTTTATTTTAGCTTACATCTTACAGTCCACCATGAAGAAAAGTCAAGGCAGGAACTCAAGGCAAGAACCTGGAGGCAGGAACTGAAGGAGAGGCCATAGAACATGCTTACTGGCTTATTCAGTCTGCTTTCTTATAGAACCCTGTAACTATCTGCCTAGGGCTAGCACAGCCCACAGTGAGTTTGGACCCTCTAACATCCATCATTATTGAAAAAAATGTCCCATAGACTTGCACATAAGCCAATCTGATGGAGATACTTCCTCAATTGAGATTCTTTCTTCCCAAATATGTCTAGGTTTTTGTCCAGTTGACAAAAACTAACTAAACACTTCAAAGGCACAGAAAATGTTTTAGTGGGTGTTTTCTCTCTAGGCTTTTCTCTCTAGGTTTTCTTGTTAATTTTAAAACATTTAGTTTATAATCTAAGCCCTCAGGAGGCTAAAGCAGGAAAATTAGGAGTTCCAGGTTATTCTGGGCTATAGAGTCAGACTGTGGGGGTAGGGTGTGTGTGTGTTCCATTTGGTCAAAGATTATGTAAATGTTCTAAATCTGTTAAAATTTCAATTGCTAATTCACATAAGGAGTTCTTTTTATAGACAACCAGCTGTTTTCTCCTAGAGAACCCTTCTTAGTGGGGGGTGGGGTCACGCCCAGGGCCTCCCCACGCTGACTGAGCAAGCACACCCCACCACTTAGTTAAACCCCAAGATCCACCATTTTTAAAATAAGGCAGCCATTCCCCATAAATTTTCAAATCTATTTTTGGGCTCCATTTCTGTTTTGATGATATTTTTTCTCTCTTACTCGTGACAATTTTTATTTTCAGGAATTACCTGGATATGGTAACTTTAAAAACTTGATTCAAAAAAGAAGCCAAATTGTCTACTTCCCGCTAATTTTGTCCCTTCTCACCTCACTCCACCTCTCAAGGTAACCCCTGGCCTTGAACACGTTTCTTCTGCCTTGAATGATCAGATGCTAAGACAAATTCCCACTCCCCTCTCCTACCCGACTCCCACAAATCTAAACTGAGTTCTCTCATTTCCTTATTTCAAAGCACCCTCTATATTTTAATGCTACTTTTAAAACTCATTTAACTTTTTATAGTTTTATATTTGAAGCAAAAATGATCAGGAGAAACAAGGATTTGTCATACGTTCCCTGTGCTTACTCTGTGACTTCATAGTTCACACTGTAATTTTTAGTTACTAATTGTTTGTAATTGTTGAATGCCTTTTTCCTCTAAAACTGAGTGACTAGTTCTCAGACGAACACAGCATTCCCACTGGATCCAGCAGAGCAGAGCCTTAGATGCTGCGGTGGGTCAATGGCTCCCTTGCGGCTCTATTTCTTTGCCGTCTAGATACTGGACAACTCGGAAAGTAGCACACGACCCAGGGAGCTCACCCGGGAACTCTGGAGCTTCTGGACGGTGTCTTTCATCTTCTCTTTCAAGTTCTTCACCTTCTCGGGAGAGTCCACAACTTTGCTTTTCAAGCTGTCTTGAACTTCTTTCAAAGAAGCCAATGACAGCTTTAGTTCATTCTGTTGAGACATTTTCACCGACCAGGTCAGACAACAAAATTGGTTACCACTGTTTGAATAATACAAGAGTGTAGGCTCACATCTGCTGCAACCAGGTAAAACTGAATTCTGACCACCCTGGCCTTCTTAATGGCTCTGGCTACAGACCAAGTTCTTTAATGTGACACTTAACACCCTCAGTGGCATCTCTGAGATCAGTGTGATCCTCCGAAGATACCACAGCATCCTGTTCCTAAGATTATCCATGGATCCTGGAAAACTCTCCTCCCAGTTCCTCTACATCCCTTCCATAAGCAGCACAAGTACTTACAACAGTAAAATTATGTATGTGGTGTGTTTTTATATTACCGAATGACCTGGCTGGAGTTCTAAAAAGTTACTTTTGCTCCTCTGGTACTCAAAGTAATGGCGCACACGCGTGTAATACAAGAGAATATGAAGAAGGTGAGGTCAGGCGACGTGAGCTAAGAAGTCTTCCACTACACTTGAAATCTCTCCACATGTGGTTTCTAGTATTAAACTAGCTTAATAGAAAAGGGTGCTTGCTGCCCAGTCCAGTGACCTACTCACATGGTGGAGGAAGAGAAGGAACTCAACGAGTTCTCTCCAACACCACGTCTTCCCTGCCTCCCGGAATAAATAACACACACGAGAGGAAGCTAACATTAAAACTGTGACTAAACATTCTAAAAATGAATATACATAAATACAGAGAACCTACTGTATGGTGATGGTCAAAAATCACTAGAAAAAAAGAATGTAAATTAAAATGAGGTTTTCCCCATATAAGAGTGAGAAAAATTTTAAAAAAAATGCAAAAACTGAAAGCATTTATTTTTTAGCAAGAGTGTAGGGAGTGGACAAATCTATAATCTCTTGCTAAAAATAGAAATTAGACTCTTTAATTTGGCAACATGAGCCAATTTTAAATGTGTATTTCCTTTCATTCCCACATCCTGAATTAGTGTTTTAGAGAGACTGGTGAACAAATGTCCACATTTACAGCACACACACAGCTACACGGATTAACAAAAAATCAGAATATGGAAGTCTATCAAAAGAGAGGAAAATGATGCATAATACAATACATATACAGATGTCCAACCATATTATACAGCTGTTGAGATGAGAAGGAGCTACTTGAAGCTCCTGATAACCATCTATACTACACTGCTAAGTGTGTGTGTGGCTGGGACTGTAAAATTACACAGAGAGATGTATATTAAAAAATTACACAGATAGATGTATATTAGAAAAATAATCAAATTATATAGCATACATACACATACATCAGATCATATGGTTAACTTTGGGTCCTTTATACTTTCTTCATACATGTCCATGTGTGATGTTGTTTGCTTCTTTTATGATAGTTTCTGTATTTAAGTTGAAAAAAAAAGGTGCCAGGTGGTAATGGTGGTAGCTTACGCCTTTAATCCCAGCACTTGGGAGGCAGAGGCAAGTGGCTCTTTAAGTTAAAGGCCAGCCTGGTCTACAGAGCGAGTTCAAGGGCAGCCAGGGCTACAGAAAAAACCCTGTCTTGGAAAATCTTTGAGGGGAAAGGACGACAGAGAACTACTGACAATCACACAGCTAAAACACTGCAGGTCAAACTTTACATGCAAGGAAACAGAGGAGATACATACCAAACGCTTCGTTTTTTCTGAAATAGCTGATTTCTTTTGGGCAATTCCCTCTTGCAGCACTGCCTAAGAGTAAAAAACAATTGTGTTATAACGATTTGAAACACTAAATTTAAACCACTAGCGACTTCCTCATCCAATACAGGTAAGAAGAGGAGGAAGTGAGAAGATCAGATGGTGTCCAACTGTCTTTATTCAGAAAAAGGGCCTGAGAGCCCTTTCCTCAGGCCTGACGGTGAGTCCAGCTTAAGCACAAATGGATGAAGAAAGCCATGGATTGGGGAATCCCAAGCGCCCAGCCCATCAGTGTGCCTGTGAGGGGATTCTGGAGACAGCTAGCTCATGAGGACTCTGCCCTAAGCAAACCCACTAAAGGATTGTTAGGGTCCGAGAGAAGCCCCCAAGAAAGACCAACAGTTACGAACAAAATTTAGCATGAGCGTTCTGCTGGGATGGACCAAACCCTCTGAGACAGTGAGCCAAAAATCAACCTTCCCCTTGTTTAATGTTAGTACTTTAGTAATGATATTGAAAAGCCAAACATAATAGAAAAATAAATAAATAAATAACTGCATAATCTGTCCTAGCACCTTTTTAAACAATAACTACTAACTCATTAGGTGTGTGTGGTATCTACTGAGCAGCACAAAAAATTCAGGCAACTTGGAGTCAGCCAAGACCTGAAAACAATCATTTTCTCTCATTGATTTGCACGGTTTTTTTTTTGTTTTTTTTTTTTTATCCTGACAAATCCCCAAACCCCAGCTTCACAGAAATACAGGGAAAGTAGCACAAGCTAACACTGAAGGTGGGACTAAGCACCTTAAGCTAGTGCAGGCTGGATGGAGAACACTACTGTCTGTCTTTCCCATAAATACAGACATAAAGTGACCCAATGCCCTGTGAGCGTTCACTGTAGTACCCAGGGGACCACAGCCTCACAGCACAACTAACCACAGAGACTACTCGAGAATTCTATGCATCCAGAATGCACAGAGCACTAGCACACAAACAGGCGCAGCCACACACGGCTTCTTCTGTAACCGAAAGCCATGTTTTCCCTGGCTGTGTACACCCACAGCGCATGTTCAAGGGTCCACACATACCGTTTTCTGCCTAAACTCGTGGTTCAGCAAGTGCTGCAGCTCTTGAATGTCATCCATAAGCTGCCTGAACTCTTCCTGCTCTTCAACTGGAACTGACCTAAATACAACAAAACAGATCAAAAAAAGAGTTTGTGCTTGCTTCAACTGGAAAGGTACAAATAAATCCTGTGTCTTTGATAACTAAGTAAAGGCTCTGAGTCCTTGTTTCTTAGTTATATATTTCAAGATGACCCATTTAATACATGACTTTTATCTTCAACTGAAAGAAAAAAATAATCAGATGAAAGCCTTCAGCCCCACATGCACATACCCATCCACTGTCACACCTACTGGAATGACCACAGCATTCCCCTCTTGTCCAGTGCTGATCTCCCTAACATGGCCCTGGCTCTCGGCACCATACATTTTCCAGTACGGGACCAGCCACTCTCCTATGCCACCATCCTTTCCATCAGCACCATCTGTGCTGAGTGGTCTGGTATATCAACTTGACATAAGCTATAAAGTTATCAGAAGAAGGAGCCTCAGCTGAAGAAATGCCTCCTTGAGATCCAGCTCTAAGGCATTTTCTCATTTAATGATCAGTGGAGGAGGGCCCAGCCAATGGTGTGTGGTGCCATCCCTAGGCTGCTGGTCCTGGGTTCTAGAAGGCTGAGCAAGCCAGTAAACAGCACACCTCCATGGCCTCTGCATCAGCTCCTGCATCCTGCCCTGTTAGAGTTCCAGTCCTGACTTCCTTCAGTGGTGAACAGCAGTACTGAAGCATAAGTCAAATAAACCCTTTCTCCTCCCCAACTTGCTCTTTGGTCAATGTGTTTCTTGCAGCAGTAGAAACCCTAAGGAAGACACTATCCAAAGTCTCTTCACACAAAGGTCCAAGTTTACTTTAGACTATCTAAGACATTAGCCATTTATTTTGATTCGCCTTGGCCTGTGTTTCTATACAGCTAACGTTTGTTTATCCTCCTGGTCTGTAAGAACTCTTCAGGCACTAACTAGGGCACAACATGAGCTCTGTCACCACCTTAGTGGGGCTTTGCATCATCTGCTGCAGACAGTTTCTCCCAGCTGTCATTGTTCTTGTGATTTAGTTTGTGATTTTTTTATCATGCTAAATTGTAATGTGTGTCTCTCACTCTCAGTCTCTTAGTTTACTGTTGTCTATAAAGACAATTTTACCAGAGACCTTAAACGGACTACCTCAAAGGCATCAACAGACTAGAATCAAAGAAACCAAATCTACCTGCTCTCAATCAGTGCAGACAGCCACAGAGCAACTAAACCTTACAACAGCAAAGATCAGTACACACTCAGGAGGAACTCTACTTCAAATTTTCATCTTTTTAAAGCGAGCAACAGAGCTAAGCTGGGACTCCCGCTGTAGCTCCTGGGTGGAGAGTGAACAATCCCTCCACACAGGACAAGGCAGGACAAGGCAGGACAGAGCTTTGCTGTGCCATCACAGCGGGTGGGGCAGGTGGACAAGGTACTAACGAGAAAGAATCAATCTGTGTTCAGAAACAGGGACTGAAATGCCCTCCTCCCGTTCTTCAGGAAGACAGTGAGACTTGGTTGGTGTGGACAGGGGCGCTGAAATCAACGACCCACCACTTGATCTGTACCTGGCAACCGCCATCATCCTATTTCTAAAGTCCCCACTTACTCGAGTTTCTCCAGTTTCATCGATGCTTCCTGGTGCACACTCCTTAACTGCTGCATTTTGTCTGCAGAGGATTTCTGTGAATGTAATTTAACCTCATATTAGCATGTTTTAACAGACAAGACTGTATTTAAAAAAAAAAAAAGAAAAGAAAAGAAAGAAAACTACAAAGACTGCAAATTATTTATTCACCATCAAAAAAAAAAAAAAAAAAAAAAAGTTAGGGCCAGGCCCCTAAGAGCATTTGGTTAGCAACCATAAGAACTTGAGTGTGGATTCTCAAAACCTACATAAAGGCTGGGCACGGTGCATGTGTCTGTAACCCTAGCACTGGTGGGCATGCACTGGTGAATCTTGAGAGCCCTTGAGTCAGCCAGACTAGCCCAAATGACAAGCTTCTGGCCCAAAGAGAGACCTTTTGACAGAGCAATAAGGTAGAGAGGCTAGTAGTATGACTGAGAAAGACACTTAATGTCCTGCTCTGGCCTCCACCCAATGGGCATGTACCCACACACTCAAAAGCAAGTATTACACACATACACCCAACACACAAAATAACAACAATAAGTTTAAGTGGGTAGGCATTTATGACAAATGAGTTGAGAACAGTTTTTCTCTCCTTTTCAAAATGCTGGGGTGTAAACTCCGGGTCATGCCCATGTTAGGGACAACCTCTGAGCAGTATTCCCAAGAATTTCTTTACCTAACACAAATGTTGCTAGACACATTCTCAACATGGCTAGACATGTGTTAGATGCTGTTAATTTTCAAGAAAAGCGTCTTTTTGGTCCTGAGCATATGTCTATCTCTTTGAGCCACAGTCATGAATGAAAAGCTATGAAACAACTAACTAAAGCAGTGAATGTAACAGGAACAGAGACCACGATACCCATCCCAACACAGGCAATGCCAGGAAGGGCAGTCATTCAGGTTCCTTAGAAATGAAATGTCCGTGTTGTGTGTCTTTAAAAAATAAGAGTGAACAGGCAAACAAAAGTGAGTGAGTGTATGTGCAATTGAGTGTATGTATGCTTTGGAGAGTCTTCAGAATCAGGAATGTAAGCTTACCTTGACTTGAACTAATAAGTTTTTATCCAGTTCCATGTAGCTGAATCTCAGATCTAAGTGTTTTATGTTACCCTGGTACTAAGAGTCCAGCACTTGCACATTACGAGCAATGGGAATGAATCCCCCAATAACAGTCCATAATCTTCACAAAGGATATCAGTTGTGCAATGAAAAAAACACCCGTCTGTTAAAGTGATGGTGTTGAAGGCTAGGCAGGAAGACTAACATAGACAGTCCAACTTGGCCTTGCTTAAAAAGCAAACGTATTTCAAATGTCTCAGTTATTTGAAGAACACTATGCATCTTTGCAAACGTCAAGAAAAAAACCTTTTTTTAACATAGGGAGTAATGTTTCAACTACAACATTAAAATTCTATCTTCTTTGTTATCAAGAATATATCATTTCAAAATATCATCCCAAAGCTAAAGTCTACTTTGTATAAATATAAAACCAAATTTAATTCTAACAATGATCCAAGAATTGGACCTGTGACAAAATTTCAAAGCAGATTAATAATTCATACATGAGATTGCTGATCTGATGTGTACATATCTAACAAACATACTTAAATCTTACATTTTCCAAAAGAAATTCTGCATACGTCTCCTGGCATGCTTCCCTGAAGTGAATAAAGTTGATAATGGCACTCAAAAACCGCATTGTCCGTTTGCCTTCTAAAATAGAAAACAACACTCTAATCCGTTGAAACAACAGAACGCAAAAACGTATCATTTTTCACCATATGACTTGGCTCACAGCATATAAAACTCAGCCTTTAATGAGGTGCAAAACATCTGTTTTAACTTAGACTGCAATTACCTTTGTGTTTACAAAGGAGGAGAGCATTTGCCCTTAACAGAGAATGCATGGGTCTTATAGAAGCAAGAAGATAAGGTTTGGGAGTTGGAGAGGCCAGAGCAACTAGAATCGGTGAGACAAAGAACTTCAGGACAGAGGCTGTGGAGAGTTAAAGGGTTCTGGAGGTCCTTAAAGAAGTTGGTTCTAATCAATCAGTATGTGGACACAAGAAACAACTAGGCTAAAAGAAGAACCAGAAATAGTTAAAGTGATTAACGAAAGCATCAGTATGGCATAAGATGGCATAAAATTTGTAACCTAAAAAAACACAAAAAGCAAAACCAGAAATATAATCAATCTATAAAAAGAAAAAAATAACAAAATACCTTGGAATAGTGCTAATGACAAATATAGCAAAACGGGTCAGGAAAATGTCTCATTTGTTCAAGAACAAAGTCTTATAAAGAAGATAAGAGGCTGTTCCTAAATATACCCAACTCCAAATCAAAGACACGAAACAGAAGGTATCTGAACTAAGAATTGTGCCGGAACGGATTAGCAAAGCACGTTAGACCTAGAGATGAAAGGTTAATGGAGCAGAAGACTTGGCCATAGACGCTCCTGAGATGAAGGCCAGCAAGGAGAGCAGCCGCCGCCATCTATGAGCAGAGGCAGGACAAACAGCATCCCACGTCTGTGATGAAATCCCACAGAAAGGAGAAAAAAAAGCTACGTTTCGCCTAACAGGAGAGTAAGGTCCAAATCTTATGAAAACTATAAACAGTGAATAAGTCTAAACTGGAAATCAAAACAACAAAAAATTCCCCAGAACCCCATAATACATTCAAGTAGCTAAGTAGTAATAAAATTGAAAAGCAAAGACAAGAAAATAAAACAGACACATTAAATGGAATAAAGATAAGAGTGGATTTGCTTATCAGGAACAAGGGAATCCAGAATATAATGCAGCAATAAATCTTTTCCTTTCCTGTATCTTCAAAAGTTTGTTATTGGTCTTCTCTGTTAATACTGTCTTCAACAGCATCAGCATGCCTTTAAAGCACTGGAAACACTATCAACTTAGAATTCAATAACTAAGAAAATTAGCTTTTAAAACTGAAGGTGAAGCAGGCATGTCAGGACATGCCAGGAATCCAACACTCATGGTACTGAGGCCAGAGGATTTTAATTTCTAGGCTATATAGTAAGACATTGTCTATATAAACAACAAACAAGGAGCCGGACAGATGGCTCAGAAGCCAAGGGCACTTGCTGCTCTTGCAGAGGACCTGAGTTTGGCTCCCAGTGCACCCCTATGCCACTCACAACCACATGTAATTCCAGCTCCAGGGATCCAACAACTTCTGGCCTCCACGGGCACTAGGCATGTACTTGGTACACATCATACATGAAGGCAAAACACACACCAATACACATAAATAAATCTTTTAAAAGCTATTTTTTAAAAATCCAGTTGCCAAAATAAGACAAGAAATGGAGAACATGGAAATACATAAATATTATAAGGAAGAAAAAAAGATTAAAGGTAAATTTAAGCCTGATCATATTTATTATATAATAAATTTATTATAATTTATGTTATTACATTAAATACAAATGAGCCAAATACTCCAATTAAAAGGCAGTGAGGATGAAAAGAATAAACTTACAAAAGATTTCAATATCTGTCTTAATCATTCAACACAACAACTGAAAGAAAATCTGAAGGAACATTAAAACCAACTGGTCCAAACTCGTGGGGTGCTCTACCCAGTGAGGAAATGCAAATGCGTGCTGTGCAACAAACAGTGCAGGCCATGTGGATGCACATGCAGGTCCCCAGACTTGGAACCTGTGCATGCTATTAAAGTGATACATCACAGGACTTCCAGGACACTGGCAGATTATGACACTGTGTCCTCCTGGTATGACGTGCTGCAGTGAGTAACAAGAGTCAGGATAACAAAGACTAGATTAAGACAGGTGGATCTCTGTGAGTTCAAGGCCAGCCTGGTCTGCAGAGTGAGTTCCAGTATAGGCTCCAAAACTATACAGAGAAACCCTGTCTTGAACAAAAAAAGAAAAAGAAAAAAGGGGAACTGAACAAAAAGTAAACAGCATGGGGCTCCAGCTGCCCAGCTCACACATCCGAAATAAAGAGCCAGTCTACATGCACATCAACAGATGAGTGAGTGAAGAAAATGTGGCTGCAGGAACTCGTGCCTGACTTCAAGTATACTTGCTGTAAAGACAAACATCTAGATGAATGGTGCCAGGAAACTGGATATCCATACAGAATGACGCCAGAGCCTAGAGAATAGTATCCCAGAAATGGGGTCAATTGATGTCTCACATACATCTTCATTTTTCACAAGCTTTCCACTCACGGCAAAATCTGAGTAGGGATTAGGTAGTTCTCCAGAGGCCTTCCATCAGTCTCTCTCTGCCATCTGCATCAGTGGCATTTTTGTTAGGATTGAGGCATCATTATCACTCCGTACTTAGATGTGCTAGCTGCCGTTGTATTGTCTGTGGGGTGTGACTGCAGGATGGCGTACACGTACCACCACTGCAGTAACACACAGAAGCTTCGTTGGCCTAAAAAGCTTGTGTTCTAGCTAACTGCTCCTCTTTCTCCACTGAGCCTCACAATCACCCATTTTTTTCTCTCTTTCTGTCTCCAGTGTTTTGTCTTTTACACGTCATATAGCTATGTAGCCTTTTCAGATTGGCTCCTTTTATTTATAATACACACTTGTGGTTTCTCCATGTCTTCTCACAGGTTGAGAGCTCATTGCCACTTAGCACTAAATAACATTCCACTGCCTGGATGTAGTTTATTTACTGACCCATTGAAAGACAGGATGGTGTCTGCCAGTTAGAAACTGTGAACAAAGCTGCTACCAGCTTCTCTGTATGTGATTGTATGTCAACGCAGTTTGAATTCCTTTGCGTAGATACCAAGAAGCCCGACTACTGGATCATACGGTAAGAACAAGTTTCATTTTGTTAGAAACTGCCAAAGCGGCCATGCCTCTGTGCACTGCGGTAGCAAAGAACTCAGGAGCCTACCATCCCGAGTCCTTCTCAACACTTCAGACTGCTGGGTTTTGGAGTGTTGTCAGTCTTAATAGGTATGCAGAGTATGTGCATTGATTTTTTTTATAAAAAGTATCAAAGTAATTTAACAGGGAAAGGGTAATGTTTCTACAAGTAGTGCAAGATTAATAACACATACAAAAGGGGAAACAGGAAGGGTGACTCACACCATATATAACAATCAAAACATTAAACAAGCAAGACAACACCCACCAAGCACTCGGAGGCAAATCTCAGCAACTTCGATTAAGCTAAGATTTCTCAGAACGACATACAAATTTATTCTTCAAAAATCAATTAAAATGTTCAAAACTGAAATTTTGCGTAACTATATAATTGAAAAGGCAAATAACAGAGTAGCAGAAAAGACCTGCATAATCAGCTGATAATTTATTTGAAATCAGCTGATAATTTATCTGAAGTGTCTATAAGATAAATAGACAAGGCGCTGGACGGATGCTCAGAGGTTAAGAGCACTGCTCTTCCAGACGACTCAGGTTTGATTCCCAGCACCCACATGGCACCTCACAACCACCTATAAGACCAGTTCCAAAGATTCTGACACCCTCCTCTGAACTCTGTGGGCAATGTACACATGCAGTACACAGGAATACATGCAAGCAAAATACCCATACACATATTTTTTTAAATTTAAAAAATAGACTAATGATTTGAAAAGAACTTTGTCAAAGATGACATATCACCATAAAGACGACATATCACCGTAAATAAGCATATGAAAATATGCTCAGTTATATTAGTCATCAAGGAAAAGTAAACTAAAATCACTACATACCCAGCGAATGGTGAAAATTAAAAACATATACTACTCAAACCATGGGGGATACGGCACAATGGAAACTATTGTATATTGCCAATGGGATGCAGCCACTTTGAAAAAGTTTGGTAACTTCTTAAAAAGCGAGACATGCACTTATCACACAGGCTAGATTTTCTACTCTTCAGTATTTATACAGAGAAATGAAATCACATCCACACACTTATAAATATGAATATTCACAGCTGCTTTGCCAATAATGGCCAAACATTAGAAACAATTCACATGCCTACTAATTGGTAGATGGATGGACAAACTGTGCCATACACTTACATGAGAACACTGCAAAGGCAAAAGAAACAAAGGACTAATAAATTCGGTTAATATGCACAAACGTCAAAAGCACTGTTCAAAGAAGCCAGACAGAAATGACTGTGCTCTGCTATGACTCCGTCACATTAAAGCTGATGCAAAGGCAAAGTGAAAGAAACACATCGGTGCTGTCAGAGAATGGTGGCCACAGGGAACTGACTGCAAATAACAAGACGCTTCTGTGGGTCGTGGAAATATTATGCACGGTTACAGCAGTGTAGTATCAGTGCTACAATACAAGCTTCTCATGGATAAAATATAATTGCTAATTTCATAACTTTGGCCAGATTAACTCACTATGCAACATCACACCCGCACATCATTTGTATCTGGACTCCCAATTTTTAAATGTAACCTCATGATTGCATTGCCTTCAAAACAAAATGAGCTCACAACTGGATCTGGCCCTTTTTCTTACAGGTCTTCATCACCAGCATCCTCTTAGACCTGCAGCTGGGCTCAGCAGCCTCAAGCCTCAGCTCAACCATCTTTGTAGTTTTTAGCCTTCTGAGGGAAATGGACCTGCTCTGCCCATCATATGCACTGTTTCTCACCATAACCCACCTCCCAAGGCAGGCAGACAATCTCTGCCCTTCTTGTACTGTGTCACTTAGTGGGGTTGGTGCTTGCCACATTTCTTAAACAAAGTCCAGTGAGTTTTAGGAGCATCTATCATGTGTGGCAAGTGATATCAACACAGAAATAAAGTTATCTTCCAAAATTTTAGGAAAATTTAAAAAATAAGGAGCTTTAAGAAAAATCAATTTAAAAAACAGCTTTCTAGAGATCTATAAGGACAAAAAAGCAATACTTTTCTAAAAGATCTTTCATATCGTTTTCTTTTACATTTATTGGCAGAAAGGGAAAATGGTGAATTAAATAATTGGAAATGTACTTACTTGGATACAGAAGATCAGAGAACTCAAAGTCATTCACTCGGCAGATGGGCATAAAGGAGGCCCTTTAGGATGCAGAACAGTGAAGAGCAAGGTGTTAGGTGCTACACCATGAACGCAAACATCTTACTTTCAAACCTATTTGTCAGTGTTCAAGAGCCAAGTCAGGTCAGAAGTCTACTGCAGTGCAGTCCTGCGGCATTGAAATCTACTTCTATATTGCATTAGTATTGTTTTTTCTGCATGTTACATCAACATTCATGCAGTATCAAGGTAGTTAGACTAATAAACAGCATATATTCTTGGTGATTCTAAGACTCTTCAAGAACGCAAAGCTACCAAACAATTCCAGACTTAGAGCACCTTAGAATGTCATGTGAGAGCATTCTGAAGAGTGCCAGAGGAAAAGACTGAATGCATGTGAGAACTCCGAACACACAGGAGATAAAGGGAGCAAGCTGTTCTTTCACGAAGATAATACCATTAGTCAATTTAATGTAATGTAGATTAAAAAAAGATCACCCTTTACTCACAGATGAGAGTATAAATTGGTGATTGGTAAAAAGCCCTCCATTAGTTGTGGATACATGACTTCTACGTTCACCGGCATCTGAATGAAATAAATCATGAAATCTAAGACACAAGTCAATTAGACGAAATGAGAGGAATCTTCAATTATAAGAAATCTTAATCACAGGAAATGATCAAACGATAGATATTAATTCATTACCACTAAATCTGAAAACAACACAACTCCTAATGCACAGCTAGAGTTGACAGTAATATATGATGCTCAGTTCTCAGTGGGCACTTAATGAAGACTTTTAAGGGCAGAGAAATAACATCAGACCTTAAGCTAGGCACTTGACTTTGTTGTTCTCTTAACTGTTATAACCCTACTTTAGAGGGACACCTCATTTTGTAAAGAAACAACACCTTTGCAAAGTTCCATAGTAAACACAGGGCAAAAATCTTACATCTTTAAAAACATCCAATCATAAGCTAAGAGTGTCTGTAATACAAGCAAGCACACAGGAAGATCATGAGTTCAAGGACAGTCTGGGTTATCAAAACAGTAAAAAATATAGAGCCTGATGAGACCCCGCAGACATTCCATCTTCACGGATCCTCAGACAAATGCCCTGATAATTTCATCACAAAACATGGTCGAGAGAAGCTGTCTTTCTGACTAGAACTACATCGTTTGCCTCATTTCAACTGCTTCAACCTTACTATCTTCTATTTTAATGTCAGAGTCCTTTCTACAAAACATTTGTTTTTCTAAAGACTTGGTAGTTGTTTATTAAAGTCTCTGAAGCCAGAACTACACATCTGTGGACAAACTATATAGAATCAGTAATTTCCAGGTGCCACTGGATCTTCCATTAGTTTTCATCTTACTAAAGAGTCTCACGTAAGCTACTATTTATTACATCTAAAAGTCTTCTCTAAGGGACAGCAATTTTATGTAAGCCTTTAGATTTGTTGGAAATAAAGTCAAACACTTTGTATCCTTTTGGGCAGAGTACATTGTGAGCAGAACTGCTGTAAACATAAACACAAAACACTTTTATCTCCTAACTCACCATGTAGAAGTGCTCCGGCCGGATCCCATACACTATCTGTAAGGCTCTCATGTAGATAGTGTGCAAGACCTCAGGCTACAAGAGAAAACTACAGTCAGTGGTTTAGAGAGCTGTGTCATTACCACCATCACCATCAAATGCTGCAGTCAATGAATGCAAAGAGAAACGGTGAGAAAATCACCCGGTTTCCCTCGAAAAACCTCATAATTTCTCCACATTTTTGGATACCTTATGGTACATACCAATTTGTTCATATGTAGTGAATAAACAAGGACATTGGTTACTTATAAATGAGAGTTAGTCTATCCAAATCCAATCCAATCAATCGACCTAGCCCAGACAGGGTAGACAGGTGAGTCTTCCTGAACTCTGTCAGGAATGAGGAAATGCTGGACCACTCAAGATTTGATTTTTACTTTTTAAAGAAAGATCACTTAGACTGTCCTGCTGCTATGGATAGAAGGTCAACTCAGATTTCAGTTTAGCTGCAACACTTGGAATAATGTCTATGAAAGTAAATGGAGAAATAGCAGGATTTAAAACCCTTGTCTTTTAAGTCAGTAGATCCCAAATGCTGGCCCGAGAACCTGTCCGCCTTGCATTCAAGTTCCTTAGGTGAACAGAAAGGCCTGAACTATGGTGGAAAGGTGGCAATGTTTTCCTAAAGCTGTATTACTGCCTTAAAGGCCTATCACTCACTCTGGCCATTCTTTCCATTTCAAAGAACTCAAGTGCACTGAGATAAACAATTTTGCATTCTGTATGATAAAAGAAGCCTTCCCATATTATAACTTCAAGGCCAACACAGGAAACTGGAGGGAGACTTTGGGATTTTGCTGCGACACATAAATAGCTCATTTTTGCATTTAATAACCAAACACATAAAGAATAACACCTGTCAAAATAAGTCAATTCCCGCCTGGGGCATAATGTAAGAAAATTAATCTGTATGCTTCCAAAGAAGACTGTTTTTAAGCATGCGTGTGTAGAAAACCACTTGGAATAAATCCTGTCAAGCTCTCCAATAAATGATGCCCTCATACCACCACTCCAGTAATATAAAAAATTTAATATACTTTAATATACCTATGTTTTAAAGCCTTTTTTTCTTTAAGGAAAACAGCTGTATTAAAGAACCGAGTTCCCAATGGGGTGAAGAAGTTGCCCCACATATAAACTTCATGTTATTTTAAAATTACACCAGGTGAGAGATTTTCCTCTAGATTAAAAATGACTGGCCCACAACAAATAAGAGGGCACTCGCCTTCCTTCCCACACTACAGACCCAGTAGATTACTTTATTCATAAATATTAGGATCTCCATGTAAAGACAAGTGCATTCACCTTTGGGTTTGGATAGAGATCATTCTTAGAGAGGTTTTTGCCATCAGCTCCCGTTAGTATTTTATTTCGAATATGAACCACAATCTCAGTTACATTGTATCTGGGGAACGACAGAGTCTCCATTCTGAGGTCTCCTCCTAGTTTAAAGAAGAAAAAACAAAGATCAGAGATATGCACAATGAATAGTCCTTATAATCTGCAAGTTAGTACTTAGGGAAAAATGAACAAGCTGTGCTTGAACTGTTCACAGTAGTACTATCATCGAATATCTGAATTAGGTAAAGAATTTTAAGCTAGGCATGGTAATGCATCCTGGTGACCCCCAACACTTAGGAGGTAGAGGCAGGAGAATCAGAAATTCAAGGTAACAATTACAAGTAAAATTCAAGGCTAGACTGACTGTCCTGTCTCAAAACAAGATGAATGTTATTCACACACACACACAAACACACACTGAAAGAAAGGTGTTTTATCCTAAAGTAATTTTTATGACAAAGTAATAGTCATTTCCTGTTAATTTTTCTAACATTCTATTCCATAAGGGATAGAGGCTTTGAGTTGACACACAGTAGGAAAATCATGTTGGCTTCTTTTTACACGAGGGCCAGGGCATTTCACAAGGCACTGAGAGCTACTTCTCAAAGCAGAAGACAGGCGGCAGCAGAAGCTAAATATAAGCAATGCTAACACAAGGCAGAAAATAAAAATGCACTCTGATTTGATATTACACTCAATACACACACAGGAAGATGGCTAATAAGATTTAAGACGCAAGCAGGGGTGAGAGCTGGGGCAGAGGGAAAGGAAGATGTAGAGGGAGAGTGGAAAGAGAGGCTTTAATTTAAGGCAGGAATCCCTTTCACCAGAGCAAGAACTTAAAACACATAAACTAGCAAAAACCCATTTGTCCTAATGTGTGCAGATAATAGATTATTCCTACTGGTGTCCTCTTAAAATAGTACTTGTCATAATTCTGTCTCCCTTACACACCCCAGAGCACAACTGGCAACGTTTGGAGATATTTTTAGTTGTCAAGACAAGAATGCAAGGGCTAGAGGCCAGGCATTCTGCCAAATACTCTCCAATGCTTTGGGTGGCTTCCACTGTGGAGGTGTCTGTCCAAAAGGCCACTACTTCCCAAAGTGAGCAGAGACCCAGAGTGAACATAATTCAGTTCCGCAAATGAACTGAAGTGGCTTACAAGTTTTGAAATCGACTTTAGGCTCTCACTGTTTCTTACAAACAATTATGGCTAAAAAAGAAGCTCCAACTACTTGCCTATCATCCCAATAAAAGGATGCCACCCTAAAACATGGTTGTTAAATAGCGCCCTGATTCTGACCCCCTCTCAACATCACAGTCCCCAGGAACTCCAAAGGCTATTTCCTTCTACTCTAGTGTGTCTCTAATAAGTAGAAGACACTTCCCCACACCACTGAGAAATGCTGCTGTAACCTCATTACTGATCCTATTTTTAGACACTGTAACTGCATAGAATGCATTAACCCCTATTTACAGGACATTGCTATTGAAGAATATTATTTTAAGTTGTGTTACTTTTGTTTATGTTGCATTTGTTTAATTCTGTGAAGCTGTGTTACTGTGCCTGTCTAAAACACCTGATGGTCTAAGAAAGAACTGGCCAATAGCAAGGCAGGAGAAAGGATAAGCAGGGCTGGCAGGCAGAGAGAATATATAGAGGGAGAAATCTGGAAAGGGAGATCTAGAAGAAGCCAGAGGAGGGGAGGACACCAGGGTCCAGCCACCCAGCTACACAACCAGCAAGCCACAGAGTAAGGGTAAGATTTACAGAAGTAATAGAATGGGAAAAGCCCAGAGGCAAAAGTGTAGTGGGGGGGTAAACTACAAAATGCCTCTGTGTATTTATTTGGGAGCTGGGTGGTGAGCCCCCAAAAGAGTGTAAAAAAAAAAAAAAAAAAAAAAAAAAAAACCAACAACACATTGCTTTCAAAAATATGAAGAAAGCTGTGATGTCCCTTCTAAGTCTTCTCTGCTACAAGATTAAATACTACTTCCTTACATGTGGCCACTCCTTTATGAAACTATTTTGGAAACCTTACCATTTTGAGAGAGAAGAATACACATTTTCCTACTCCAACAAAAATCAGTACAGACTTGTACCTAAACTGGAGTAGTTTTTGGCAGTACTATCAGGCAGGTAATAATTCTGAAGTGGCCGTCACTAGGCGTCCCATCATTAAGTTCTGACACTCCCTCCAGGTCAATGACGTCAGAACCCACAGATGAGCCCCCCCACCCCCCCAACCATCCCCTTGGACACTATGGTCACAAGCCCAGGCCATTTTACTTATGCTTCCGGCAGCCTACCCTACACTGTAGTTCCTACCACGACCCCCTGGGGTCTGATTCATCTCTAGAGTGGCTCAGGCACATATTAGGAGGGATGAACAGCAGATGAAGAGACAACCAGGGCCAGGAGGAGGGAAGGACTTGGAACCTCTAGGAACTACAAAGTGTCTGGCTACCCAAGAGTTCCTCAAAATCAGCCCTTTGGGGATTCTACAAAAGTTTTATCATGTAGGCATGACTAATTTTATCAATGCCAACAATTTCCAGTCTCTCCCTTCCCCAGGATCAGGGGACAGGGGCTGAATGTCCTAACCCCATAGGATTGCCTTAGTTTTCTGGTAAACTACTCCCCACTGCCCCCCCACTCCCCATGCCCAAGGGACCAGAGGCTGCCAGGCAACAGCTAACCATTAACATATAAAAGTTCACTTATCTCCAGGCAGTGGTGGTACATGCCTCTAATTCCAGCACTCGGGAGGCAGAGGCAGGCGGATCTCTGTGAGTTCAAGGCCAGCCTGGGCTACAGAGTGAGTTCCAGGAAAGATGAAAAGCTACATAGAGAAACCCTGTCTCAAAAAACCAAAAGAAGTTCACTTATCACTGTGACCATTCCCAGGATTTGGGGATCTGTACACCAAGAACTTTGGACAACGACAAAATGTATATTTCACACTCTCATACTGTCCTATTTAAATTACCCCTGAAATACTTTGTCAATATCTTTGATAAGTTTTAAGCCTCCCTCTCTGCTGTCACAACAAGCCGAATCAGACCAAATCTGGAAAAGCCCAGGTTTAATGGGTAAAGCACTCCTGGGTGATTCCCTGGCCCCAGAGAGGAGAAGGGAAGGAGAATGGAAGAACCACGAGTCTGTTTATATATCCCCTGTGGATGCTGCTTATATATCTCCTGTGGTAGTCATCCTGAGCCTCTCTGGGGGAGGAGCAGTGTTTGGCGGGCTCTGAAGCTGTGTGAGGTGGAGCTCCCACCCAAACAATCTTCCCTTGTGCTGGTCTATGTTTGTGTGTGTGGAGGTCCACGTGGACCAGAGGCAGTCTCTAATTTTGTTTCTCAAATACCATTCCCCTTATTTATTTAGATATGGATTTATTGATTTATTTATTTATTTATTTAAATATATGGTCTCATAGGCCTAGAAGTCACCAGGTAGGCTAAACTGACTAACCTGTAACACAAATTTCAAAAGGTCTTATTAATAAAACAAACAAACCCGGAGCCAGATATCGGGGTGAACACTGAAAGATCAGAGAAACATAATAAGCCACAGTCAACCTCACCTTGCCTTGTTTCCTCAGACTGAAAGCCTCTGAGTCCTCACTGGAATGGATCTCAGCTGAACTCCTGCTAAAAAGCCTCTAGTTCCTGATCCTCACGCCTTTATATACCTTTCTGCTTCCTGTCATCACCTCCTGGGATTAAAGGCGTGTGTCCTTCCCAAGCAAATACATGAGATCTCAAGTGTTGGCATTAAAGGCCTGTGCCAGCACACCGGGCTCTGTTCTTGAACTCACAGAGATCCAGAGGCATCTCTGCCTCCTAAATGATAAGATTAAATGATAAGATGTGTGCCACCACGCCTGATATCTATGTCTAATTTGGTGGCTGGCTCTGTTCTCTGATCCCCAGATAAGTTTTATTGGGCTGCACAAATAAAATATCACCACAATGACGAGCAGACATCTGTCTGTCTCCATCTCCACAATGTTGAGAACTATCTGACCATGCCCAGAACTTAAAACAAAAGGTCCTGCCTTTCCTAATTGAGCTATTTCCACAGATAGTCAATATCTTCTTAAAACATAATACCAAATGAATTCAACACTCCAGATCCAGTCAATCTAGGGCAGAGTATTAATACAGCAAGGAATGACCTCTACTGATTGTGGGTAACTGTAGCACTCATGTAGAAATACATTTACAGTCCAGTGAAAGAAACGCTAAGAGCTTCAACATGGCCCTCTTATGTGAGCCTGGATTTCCCCCCCCCACACACACTCTTCTTACATCAATATTTGAACTTTAAGCTATTTTCATTTTCTACTACTGAATTTCATAATTGCAAACTTTTGTTTCAGAGATAGGATCATCTCAGATCTAGATTTGGACCCTTCACACATTAGCTCTCTATTTCAGTATAAATTATAAATGTACGGGAAAGTAAATTATCCTACCACAAGTATAGTAGTTTGGTATGTTTCAAGAAACTACAGCCCTCTGCAGACTCAGGAATGGCTCAGCAAGGTCCTTCTGTAGAAAGAAGTTTATGGATATTTACAATAGAAATGTGCAGACACAGGCAGAGGCTCCTCCACAGTACAGCTCCCTCTCTATAGAGGAAAGATCTCTGCACAAGAAAAGACTATTTCTGATCCCTGCCCAGGTACAGATGACATGGGAGAGACTTCATCAGTAGAACAATACAGCCTCCCTTCACTGTGCACCTCCTCCAGCCACAGTTCCAAATCCTCAGGCACTTCCTATCCTCTGACCAATCTCTTTATAATCAGCCAGTCTAGTCCCCCTTGTGTTAGGCACATATTAGATTCTGGGTTGTCGTCCCCCCCTCCCCCCAATATTCTGAGGTCAGTTTATTTCATGGATTAACATGATGAAGCTTTCAGAGGGAAAAGAGTAAATAAGCATTCAATACGTTTCATCTAAGTCTTGGTTTTTGAAACGGTTCATAAAACCATTACAAAGAGGACACTTGCTAAAGCAAGCTACACCTGGATTAGAGATTTTAACAGGGCAGTAAGTCTAAAATATCTTCATGATTATTATCACACACAGTCCTTCTGCTGATGTGATGTACACTGCCCTGGAGTTAATCCTTATAAAACATCAAATCCTCACAAATGTACAATTGGCTTACCTACCACACAGATTTCAATCTTTTCCACTGAAGTTTCTAAAGCCTTTAATAATCTAATGCTCTTTCTGGTTCAAGTTAATCCCTTCAAGACTTCTCCTAAACTTCCAATGCCTCATCACACCTGCGTAGAAATCTCTGCAGAGTTTCCCAATCTAAAGCTACCAAGAGGCTTACACCTGCAATTAGTGGGCATAATGACCTCTTCTCATATCCGAATTCTCAGTCTTTCACAGTTCCAATTCATTCATGTGTATGTGTGTGTGTGTGTGTGTGTGTGTGTGTGTGTGTGTGTGCACAGAAAGAGGAGGAGGCCTTTAGTTTGAGTTCATAGGTCAGACTAAAGTAATTTATATACAGTAAAATGACTCTGACATGCTAGCTCAAGTAGGGCAGATTTCCGCTACTGGCTCCTCTTTCTCCTTTATTTGTAACACTACAATGCAAGGCACAGCATGCACTGGAATAGCTGTTAAATTTTATACATTAGGTTTGGAAATGCAAAACTAAGCAAGTAACTCCCAATTTTAATGAATTAAATAAGAAAGTTCCTGAAAATCGTGGGGAGGGCCTACTGTTACACACGAGTAGAGCCATGTACACTCAGCTCCCTGATTTTGGGTTAAGTATGACATCTTCGCCTTCTGATTCATGATTCTGGGTGTAATCAAGAGATGGAGCAATGGGGGTACCTAGAAAACTGACCTGCATTCACCACGAAACAAGTCCCACTGATACCACTCCTGCGGCTCACACCTGTAATTTCAGCATTCGGGAGTTGGAAGCGATAGGATTAGGAGTTCAAAACAAGCCTCAGGTACATGGTGAGTTCCAGGACAACTTTGATTCTTTAGACCCTGTCTCAAGTCAACACACAGAAGCTTAAGTCAGCGAACCCAGGCGCCCCGAGCCTAGGCCTCCTCCCGCTCCTCCGGCGGCCGCTCGCACTCACCTGCGGTCGCAGCAGCTCTCAGACGACTGGAGACAAGCGAAATAACAAACCCAAAGCCTCCAACTGTGGTCACTTTTCAAACCAGCCGCCTTCCCGTGCGAGGCCCGCCCCTTTCCGCAGAGCGCGCTTCCTCCGCGACGGGTGCCCGGAGGGCTCAGAAGATCCACGGTGGGTGGGGCTTGATGTGCGGCGCGGCAAGCCTGGCCCCAGGCCGGCGGAACCATTGTTCAGGGAGTTGGCTTCTAGTCGGAACTGTGACTCCGCTGGACAGAGGAGCACAGCTGCTGGGGGGCGGAGTTCCGGGCGGTGTTTACTCGGTTGTCGGTGACTTCCTCCGGAACTTTATGGCGGGTGTCCCGTTTAGCGAGCAGACGGTTTCTGCGTCCTTCTATTAGGCTCTGAGAGTACAGTGGGTAAAGGATGTGTTGTCTCTACTGAATCAAAAACATTGTAGAGAAACCTGCTGTAATAGTAACAATGTCCCTGCCTGATAAGCGTTGACGGGGTCAGATTCTGCCTTGCTCATTTCACTTAAGGGTCAAGAAAGCTTGGGACGGGAACATGAGTGGGTGGATACGCGTTGTTATTTTGCCTTAGAAAGAACGCTCTACGTTAAAGAGATTGCGTGAGTGACCCAAAGCCACCCACAGGAGTTCAAAAGCAGTCTAGCCGTAATTTGGGTACAAAGGACCTGAGTCCTCTGTAAGCAAGGCTTGTAGAGATGGGAGGTCTAATAGTTCATCTTGTTATGACCAAATATCGGGGACCCCCAAAAGACCACCACGGACACCGAATCCCATATTTAAAAGCAAAGAGCCTTCATTTTCCAGCTCTGAGCTAGGAGGTCCCTCTGTCTGTAAAAGCAGAGAGCTGTGAGCCCAGCCAGGGTAGGTTTGTTTGTTTGTTTGTTTGTTTGTTTGTTTGTTTGTTTGTTTGTTTTATCATAGCAGAGGTTGGGGTGAGGAGATTTCCAGGGTGTACATGTGCATGTGCATGGCAGAAGAAAACCTTGCATGAGTGACATCCTTGGAGACACCATATACTTTCTTTGAGATAGGTCCTCTAAGTGGCCCGCAGCTCACCAATCAGGCTAGACTGAGCCAACAGTGAGCTCTAGGGATGCCTACCTCCTCCTTCCCAGTACTGGGATTACAAGTGCATGCCACCATGACAGGCTGCTGGGGAACTAGTGCAGGCCTCATGCTTGTGAAGCAAGCCCTTTTCACCTTACTGACTTGTAGAGACCCACAGAGGTTTCCTAGTGAGAAATTATTCAGGGTCCGAAAATCTGAGCTTGCTTTACCCAGCTGGGCTGCATAAGGGAATGATTTGACCACGGGCCAGTTTACCAGGTGTTTGGAATAATAAATACCTAGTAAGTGACTGAGTTTTCTTGCTTAAGCACCTTTACAACTGAGGTGCCATTTTCTGCTTTGGGTAACATAGGTTCACTTGGGAAGTGACTGGTGGTTTCATTTTCTAGTAGATCTACTTCTGGATGCCTGTGAAACACACCTGATAATATCCAGATAATGACAATCAGTTAAATAATGTGAAACTCGAGGGACATCAGAGGTGGAGTTTTTCCATACAAAAAACCCAAACAAACAAAACCTACTTCATATCATCTGTGTTGTGTCTGTCTCCTCTCTTCCTGCAGTCTCGTTCCTAATAGTCTAGGTTCCCAGCACCTAACACCATACCTTCTATCCGCTGATGCGCAGTGTTTGTTAATGAAGTGAATAATTTTCTTAAAAATATCTGTGGAGGGGCCCCCAAACAGCTTGACTACACAGCTGCCATGACAGGCTTAGAGGCCCAGACACAGCTTCTGTGACAGGCTTACTGGCAGGCAACACCCAGATCCAGGAAATGTTATAAGCTGACCCCACCCAGGGATCCACCAAGGGATAGGGAAGTACCTAAAGCTAATCAGGGCCCTGAACCCTGAAAATCCCCTCACCCCAACCTCTGCTATGATAAAAAGCCTACCCTGCCTGGGCTTAGGGCTCAGCTCTGCTCAACGCTGCATCAGACAGGTAGAGGGACCAAGCCCCCGAGCTTAAAATAAAGGATCTTTGCTTTTACATGTGGGATTCGGTCTCCATGGTAGTCTTTTGGGGGTCCCCACAATCTGGGCATAACAAACAACAAAACCCTTTTTCCTTCCTTTCTTCCTTTTTTCCTTCCTTCCTTCCTTCCTTTATTTTGTGTGGTGTGCGTGCGTGCGTGCGTGCGTGCGTGCGTGCGTGCGTGCGTGCGTGTGTGTGTGTGTGTGTGTGTGTGTGTGTGTGTGTAGATCAGAGGACAGCTTTCAAGAGTTGGTTCTCTCTTCCCACTGTGTGGGGTCCAGGGAAGAAAAGGAAGTCATAGGATTTAGTTAAGTGCCTTTACCCATGAAGTTGTCTTGTTAGCCCAAGAATCACTTTTTAAAATGTGGTGCCTCTGACAGGAGAAAGAAACTGTAAAAAGCCTCAAAACCATTTTTTAAAAAATATGTGCACTTTGATTCTATTTGCCCTCCCAATGCATTTATATTTTCTATGAGAAATAAAGGATGACAAAATATCCCATTCAGTTTTTACAACCCGAAAACAGTATCCCAATATTTGATGTGCAGTAGAATATTGTAATGCTGTCTGGTTATATTAGCATTTGAACATGTCACATTATGGCGGCTGATTTATAAATTCTGTGGTGGTATCATTGATAACCTCATTCCGTTTACTCATGAATAATATTTACTGTTGTCTTAAAAATGATGATCATCCAGGAGTAGCAGTCTGAAGTAAAATTATAAAAATTCATTTTATGTCAAGGACATCTGACAGGAAACCTTTAAATTACTCATTAAGAGGAATTAATGAATGTAGGAATATATACCAGAGCATAAACATGCAGGAATACGATTCTACACTTGCTGAACATCTCATATGAGAGGAATCACCAGTGCCATTGTGGCTTGCTAGCCATTATAGGTAACACAGGAAATACAGAACTCTTTATTCGTGGGTGTCATGATATGCTTTGAGTATATTTACTAGCTGATTTTGAATAAATAGGTAAGATGTGTAATTGTTTGTTATATTCTTGAGTTAGTATTATAGAGCATAATTTCATATAAATAGCTGAAGCGTCCCTACACTGAAAATACAGTACAATTTAACATGGAAAATTCCAGTAACATATTTGTGTGTTCAGTATAGTCACTGGGTGGCGCTGCTGTATCGATTTTAACCTTACTGAGAATTCCATTCCAGTTCATTTTACATAAGCAATCCAAACTACAGCGATACACCTAGGACACAATGTTCTAGATTAAAAAAAAAAAAAGATTCTAAATTTATAGTCCTTAAAGTACATGTTTAGAGTCCTGGCTCAGGCAGTAAAATAGCAGTGAATTCAAAGCCGTTGTCTGAATTTTATTTCCCTTTAATCATTCCAAGCTTATTAATCTGCTTGCCTCCTTCATCTTTGTTGGAAGTTTTGGAAACTGACTTATACATTTGAAATACTTCAGGCAGTATTTGTTTTAAGGACTATATAGTCTGTAGCTGTAAAATACCTAACCTTGGCTGATTGTGATGATCTCTAAATAAACGCACAGATCTGGCATTGTGCTCTAACTAGAATACTTGCCTCAACTTTTACATGAAGTTATATTATTTTAATGTAGCTAATATAGGAACCCTTCTGAATCAGCAGTCAAACGAATTTGATATAAGGAAAAATATTTGCTCAATGTGACTATTAATTCAAAGTTTATATTATGGTAAATTTCCAATTTCGATTTGACAGCCTATGGTGTATTTCAAGGGAGCTGACAAGGATTTCTGAGGAGAATGTTAAAATTGATATATTTCATCAGCTGTGGTGGTGTTTGCCTGTAATTTCAGTACTCTACAGGGAGAGATAGGCAGATCTCTGAGTTTGATGCCGGTCTGGTCTACGTAGTGCCAGTCTGGTCTACATAGTGAGTTCCAAACCAGCCAGAGCTATACAGTGAGACTCTCACAAAAGAATAAAAATTAATATATTCTAATTTTAAAGTTAATTATTTATGTCAAAAGTAGTTGCTCATACCCACAATCCTAGCATCCAGAAGGCAGAAGCAGGACGATCATCCCAAGTTTGAGGTTAACCTGCTTAACAAGTGCCAGAAGATCCTGTCTCAAAATGACAACAATAAAGGAATCAATTATAACATAAATTTTACAAGTGTGCCGTATCTGGGCTCTTATAGCTAGGGTATATTGTATAGCTATAAATTGTGTACTCATAAACAACAGTTGTTTATTTCTTACTGTTAGTGTAGCCTCTTAGTCCTGGGCACTAGACAGTTTAAGGTCAACATGCCAGGAAATCCAGGGTCTGGAGTGGGCTGTTCCCTGGTTCATAGTTGGTCCTAGGTAGGGGGCGTACTTAGGTGGTGGAAAGTTCTTCCCATTCATCTCAATAATGAAGGCTTTACCCTCAGGACATGATTATATTTCTTTTTTTTTTTTTTTGCGGGGGGGGGGGGGGAGGGGAGGCGTGGTTCGAGACAGGGTTTCTCTGTAGCTTTGGAGCCTGTCCTGGACTAGCTCTGTAGACTAGGCTGGCCTCGAACTCACAGATATCCACCTGCCTCTGCCTCCCGAATGAGTGATGGGATTACAGGCGTGCACTGCCACCACTGCCTGGCATGATTATATTTCAAAGGACACATCTCCAGCTCTGCACAGTAGCAAAATTGTAGGCTGGGTGTGGAGCTCACACCAGTCATTCCAGCTCTTGGGAGGCAAAGGCAGGAGGATTGGCAGTTTAAGGTCAACCTTTTGTACCCAGAAAGTTTGAGGCCATTCTGTGTTGCATGAGACTATTTCTTTAAAAAAAAAAAAATTAAAAGATATGGATCTATTTGCCTTCTTCTTCTTCTTCTTCTTCTTCTTCTTCTTCTTCTTCTTCTTCTTCTTCTTCTTCTTCTTCTTCTTCTTCTTCTTCTTCTTTTTCTTTTGGTTTTTCAAGACAGGATTTCTCTGTGTAGCTTTGCACCTTTCCTGGATCTCGCTCTGTAGACCAGGCTGGCTTTGAACTCACAAAGATCCACCTGCCTCTGCCTCCCTCCCGAGTGCTGGGATTAAAGGCATGCGTCACCACCGGCCAGGCTATTTGCGTTCTTCTACATGCGGACATCCAGTTATGCCAGCACCATTTGTTGAAGAAGCTTTCTTTTTTTCCATTGTATAATTTTGGCTTCTTTGTTAAAAATCAGGTGTTCTTAGGTGTGTGGATTTACATCAGGGTCTTCAACTCAATTCTGTTGATCTACCTGTCTGTTTTTATACCAGTACCATGCTGTTTTTATTACTATAACACTGAAGTCAGGGATGGTGATACCTCCAGAAGTTCCTTTATTATACAGGATTGTTTTAGCTATCCTAGGTTTTTTGTTTTTTATATGAAGTTGAGTATTGTTTCTTCAAGGTCTGTGAAGAATTGTGTTGGGATTTTGATGGGGATTGCATTGAATCTGTAGATTGCTTTTAGTAAGATTGCCATTTTTACTGTGTTAATCCTGCCAATCCAAGAGCATGGGGGATCTTTTCATTTTTCTGATATCTTCTCCAATTTCTGTCTTCAAAGACTTAGTTCTCATCAAATAACATTGGCACAGGAGACAACTTCCTGAATGTAACACCAGTAGCAGAGACACTGAGATCAGCAGTAAATGGAACCTCCTGACACTGAAAAGCTTCCTTCTGTAAGGCAAAGGACACTGTCAATAAGACAAAATGGCAGCTACAGAATGGGAAACGATCTTCACCAACCCCACATCTGACAGAGGGCTGATCTCCAAAATATATAAAGAACTCAAGAAACTAAATATCAAAACACCTAATAATCCAATTTTTAAAATGGGGTATAGATTTAAATAGAGAATTCTCAACAGAAGAATCTCAAATGGCCAAGAAACACTTAAAGAATTGTTCAACATCCTTAGCTCTCAGGGAAATGCAAATCAAAATGATTCTGAGATACCATCTTAAACATGTCAGAATGACTAAGATCAAAAATGCTAATGACAGCCTATGTTGGAGAGGATGTGGAGTAAAGGGAACACTCTCCACTGCTGGTGGGAGTGTGCAAACTTGTATAGCCACTTTGGAAATTGGTATAGTGGTTTTTTAGAAAATTGGGAATCAATCTACCTCAAGACCCAGCTATACCACTCTTGGGCATATACCCAAAGGATGCTCAACCATACCATAAGGACACTTGCTCAACTGTGTTCATAGCAGCATTATTCATAATAGCCAGAATGTGGAAACAACCTAGATGCACCTTAACTGAAGAATGGATAAAGGAAATGTGGTACATTTACACAATGGAGTATTACTCAGAGGTAAAAAAACAATGACATCATGAAATTTGCAGCAAATGGATGGAACTAGAAAAAAAAATCATCCTGAGTGAGGAAACCCAGACCCAGAAAAACAAAGACAGTATGTACTCACTCATAAGTGAATATTACATGTAAAGCAAAGGATAGCCAGGCTACAATTCACAGCCCTAATTTTCTTGGTTTATCTTAAATACCCTTAATAGCCACTCATTGTCCACCTCAATGCGTGACCTAAAATCCCTGTGGCTGTCATATAAAACTTCCCCTCCAGGACACACCATCACTCTAGAGAGAAAGGATGACATTATGGGCTTTGTCACTTTCCTCTTTTGTTTTAATCTCATTAACTGTTTGGTGATTGTATTTGCTTCAGGTTCTATTTATTGCCGAAAGTCCCTCTAAAGCTTTTCTCTTAAAGTATGTGAAACAAAGACATAGAGTACACTTATTCCACCTTGAAGTTTAATTTCCTAATGAAAACCATTTTCCTTTGAGGATTTTTTTCTTTATTTTTTAGCTTTAGGAAATTGTCTTTATTTTTTGTTTGCTTTATTCCATTTTTCTTTATATATCTGTCTCTCTGTGTGTATGTGCGTGTCAATGGAAGCCAGAAGAGGATGCCAGATGCCCTAGGGATGTGTTAAAGGCAGTTGTGAGCTGCCTGACTGTGCTGGAGGCTGAGCTCTGATCACTTTTAAGAGCAGCACATGCTCTTCACCACCAAGCATCCCTGCCTGGGGTATCTTAGTTACGACCATTTTGATCCAGCTTCACAGAAATAAGCCTGCTGTGCTACAAATGTTCCCTACCCTAACAATGGGTTATTTATCTCAAATCACTTTTTTCAACCTGGCCACAGCAGGCATATGGGCAGTCATGTAGGGCATGAGTATATTTCAATCCTCTTAATGCTGTCATTTTAGATATGGCAGAAATCATGTTAGCAAACCACACAGATGGAAGACCAAGCTGAGATCTTCAACTAACGCTCTAACCAATCAGAAATGGCAGATATCACAAAGAGTTTGCATGGTAAATCAAGTGGTTGATTAGGCCAGCCAAGAAAGAAGCTTGGGGGATCTGTGTGTCCTCACCTACCCAGCACTGGAACTACAAACATGTTTTACCACACCTGGCTTTTTACATGGGGGCTGGGGTGGAACTCATGCCTTCATGCTCATATGGTGAGCGTTTTCCAACTGAGCTGTTTCCCTAGTCCCATATACAGAACTTCTGAACCCATGCTAAACAGCTCTTGGCTAGGTCTCAATACTGAATCTCGTGATACTACCCACCCTAACTTTTGAAGCCAAGGACATCTCACCTTCCATTAAATTCTAGAAATTTCTTAAAGTGTTTGTGTCTCTTATTCTTCCCTGCAAAGGACTAAATGGAGAAGGAGTCACTGAACTGGAAAACAAGCAGGTCCAAGCATAGTGATGTATGCCTGTAATCCCAACACTTAAGAAATGGAGAGAGTAATGTGGAAGTTCAAGGCTGGCCTAGAATTTCCTGTGTGGCTGAAGTTGGCCTTGAACTTTTAGATTAGGGAAAGGCCATGGCACACTAGTTTTCTAGTCATAGATAATCATAACATCTGTTACAATCTAAGTAGCTTAAATAACATTAATTTATTGTCCCACAGCTAGAAGTACCAAAGTATCCGGGGATCAATTACTCCTGAGAACTATAGAGATGAATCTTTTCCCTATTTTCCATCTTCTTGTGAGTTACTGGCCACCTTTGACATCCCTTTGTTGATAGATAACCACCTCAATTACTGCTTTCGTTCTCATATGGTATTCTCTCATTATGTGTGCATCTGTCCAAATTTCCCCATTTATAAAGACATCAATCATATTACATATAAACCATCCTAACAACCTCATTTTACTTTGTGTAGAAATATCCTAATTCCAAGTATTATCACACGCTCAAGTTTGGAGGTTAGAACCCCAACTTGTCTCTTGGAGGAGGGCACAGTTCGACCCATAAGCATGATTCACAGCATCATAAGCCAAAAAGTTTTCTTGGGTTGAATCTCCAAATAGTCTGATGGTTCAAGCCAGGACAAATGTACCAGCCTCCATCCGAGCAAAATCAGTAGATTTTTCTCCCTCTTTAATTGAGAACTAATTACTTATTGACATGCTGAGTACATGTGATTCATTTTATGTTTCTTAGAAATTGCTCTTTAAAAACACTGCCTGGTTATGTCCAAAGAGAACAAACAGAAATGAATTGAATTAGTGGCACTTCAGCCCTTGCACATTAAAGGTTTCAACAGAAACAGAGGATCTTCCTAACTTACTTAACCATCAGTGCCTGTGAATTCGAAAGCTGTCCAGAGAACATACAAAGATAAAGTTGGAACCAGCATACCAATTAAGAAACAGTTAAAAAGATATGTACCCAAGTCTCTCAAGCTTTAGTGAAACACTTCACTATTAGGATAAGAATTTGTACTGTATCAAGCTGATGAAAGAAAATGCTGGCCATACCTTCAGGAGGGGAGGCTAAAATCTTTTTAGATTATGGATTAGCCTATAGAAAAATGTCTGCGGTAAATCAAACAGTGAGGGGGAAGATGAATAGGAATCTCACATACACAACTTACGTAAAGCATAGCTCTCTGAACAGATGAAGGAAGGTCTCTTACATATCACAGAATCTAATCAATATTTGTATGTATAATTCAGCTATCATTTGGCTTTAAAGGGCTTATTGGGAAATGTTATCATTTATACTGTTTTCTTTTCTACAGAGAAAATATTTTACTGTTTAAAATAAATAAAAAAAAGATATGTGCCCAAGTCTCAAACTGCTGATAACATAAGAATTATCTTATGGTTAACCATATTTATGGTGTATAACCAGCACTTACTCATTTTGGTTATAGAGTTACTTACATGCCAGCACTAGGAGGGCCTCATATGCTTCACTTTTGTGGCACCATGCACTGACGAGGGAGGACCAGTATCAACAGTTCTGAACAGATGGTTGAAAGCCAAGTCAAGGAGTGTACTCAAGAGAATCTTAGTAGGTAGGTAAGCCAACAAAAGGTGTCTCTGTTGCTTTACTCTGTGCTCATCGTCCAGATCTGTAGGCTCCTGCAGAGCTCCTGATGGAGAACAGTAAGGAAGGGGTCTGTGGAGGGCTTCACAGAGAATGTGGGGGGAAACCACATGTGTAAGCATGGGAGGAATGCTCATTCTGCCTTAGATATTCTGAGGCAGGAACTACCAGTATGGCTTACTTGTTGGGCTTCAAATCATCAAAATAAAGAATAGTTGAAACGGGGCGCAGTGGTGGTGCATGCCTTTAATTTCAGCACTTGGGAGGCAGAGCCAGGCAGATCTCTGTGACTTTGAGGCCAGAAGCCTGGGCTACCAAGTGAGTTCCAGGACAGGCACGAAAACTACACAGAGAAATCCTGTCCCCCCCCCCCCAAAAAAAAAGTTGGGCATTGTGTTGTTACCTTTAAGACATGCAATGTAGCTTATTGGAAAAAGAATACTTTGAAAAGAACTAATTATTTCTAAGGCTGCCTGTGAATGCATGCAATGTTTAATGTAGGGTGCAGTATCTCTAGAACAGTTCACGAAGCCACAGGATCAAGAGAGGGATCCCCGGCCCAGAAAAGCACAGCCGCAGGACTGTGGGGAAGGCGGGGCTGGAGTGAAACCACTTTGAGAAGTAAGCATCTCTCCAAGAAACTGAGCTCTCTGTTTTTATAGAGACCAGCCACAAAGGACCGAACCATCACAAATGAGTAAAGCCACTGAAAGCTGAAAATGTCATAATAATACTTCGGACCAGTGTGTGGATGTTTTTGTACAAGCTCTGACTTGAATGCCTCTCGTACCTGCCCCTAACTTTACAGAAAAAAAGACTGAAAAAGAGCACTAGGTGCTGTGCTGTACTTCCCTCATCTCTTTCAAAATAGACATGCCTGTGTTCCTCAATTATAAGTGACCAGAATGTCATGGTATCTAAGATGTCATGGCAGAAATGAGAGTCAGAGGTGTAGAGTAGCACATTTGGAGACGGTAATTAGAAGAACCAAAAACTTAAGGTTGGTAACATTCTGTGCATTGTGAACATTCCTGAAACTGATCATCCTGTTCTCAGGAGAGACAGCTGAGTGAAATGCCAGATACAGTGTTTTTAGAAAGAGACTCTGTAACTCAGTCAGGCTTGGAACTCACTCTGTAGCCCAGGCTAGCCTTCACTCAGAGCCTCCCTCCTGCTTCAGCATCCCAATGACAGGGATGAACAGCTCTGGAGTCACCATACCTACTGTTACTAGAGTTGAAAGCTGCTTGTTATCTAAAATATTCTTATAGACTATCCTCAATGTTTAACTCTCTAATTCTTAAACAATTGTTGCACTAGCTGTTAAATATCCAGGAATCCTCCTATTTAAATAAAACTAGCAGAGACATTTAACTAATTTATACTCATTTCCTGTTGGGCAGACATTGCAATGTCACTGGCAGAATAAATGTAAAAAGGTATATTGTGTTATAATCAGCTGCACCATTGCACTATACTAGAGAGTCTATGAAGTGTGGTCACCCACAGGAGGAAGGGGCTGACCTCAAGAAGTCAGAAGAATCTTTACAGAAAACATGAATGGTATTTAAGCTTGTCTTTAAAGGAGAACTACTGAGAACATGTCAGTCTATAAATTTTCGTTCAGTCTAGCTCATACATTTGCTTACGAAAGGAAGAGGTTGGAGCAAAGACTTTTGCTGAGCATTCTGGGAATGTAGCAAGGATCCAGGGAGAAAAGCACTGCTGGAAGTGGAGACCCGAGATCGTGGCCAACGTCCCTTTGCCAAGTCTTCCCTCCCGGCTCATCAACATGCCCCATACCTGTTAATACTTGTGTGGTGGGAAAAACTTAGCAGTGACCAAACAGCTCTGTCAAGGACTCTTAAGACTTTACACTTTGAAACAACATATGCAATGAGCTACGCCTCAGTAGACTAAGATTTGATAGGGCTGGTGATGCTGGCCTCAAGGTGAGCACATGAGCACACAGAGGTACAACACATCCTCTCATTGTAGCTTCTAGAGCTTTCCTGGCATGCTTACGTTTTTAACAGTTCTAGTGGTGATGAGGTATGTAGATGAGCTGCACAGATGAACTGAGTTGTGAGATTTAAAGGAAATCTCTGGAGATCTTAAAAAAAAATCAGTACTAAAACTAGAAGTGGGAATGAATTACCATTTTAATTGTACCATCTATAATTAAGGATATTCTCAGATCGCTTCATTCATCAGTGATGATGCCACTAGAGATGATGTCCTAGATTGGAAGTACACATTTGAAATACATTCTTCAAAATATTATAGGTGTGTTACCAGTTAAAATATGGGACTGGTGAAATTCAATTGCAGATAAGGTGTGAAGATTTTTCAGTAGGAGTATTGCTGTGGGATGGTCTGTATGTCAAATGTGTTGCTGATTGGTCAGTAAATAAATCACTGATTGGTCAGTGGCCAGGCAGGAAGTATAGGCAGGACTAACAGAGAGGAGAATTGCGAGAACAGGAAGCTGGGTGAGAGAGACACTGCCAGCCGCCACCATGACAAGCCGCATGTGAAGATCCCGGTAAGCCACGACCCATGTGGCAAGGTATAGATTAATAGAAATGGATTAATTTAAGCTGTAAGAACAGTTAGCAAGAAGCCTGCCACGGCCATACAGTTTGTAACCAATATAAGTCTCTGTGTTTACTTGGTCAGGTTTGAGCGGCTGTGGGACTGGCGGGTGACGGAGATTTGTCCTGACTGTGGGCCAGGCAGGAACACTCTAGCTACAGAGTATTTTCCATGTGATATTTGAATTATAAAATATTACACTGAAATGCTCTGTATTTTAAACTAAAAGTTGACTATGTATTCCTAAAATGTTGTAAGTCCAGTGTCTTTACTTCCGTGTCAGCTTTCCTTCAGAAGGTAGGTACCAAAAAACCAAACAGTGAGTCAGCCATAGATCTCCAGAGCCAAATGAAACTCACATACAAATAATGACTGTACAGGGTGAAGGTGTTGCCTTTGTAAGAAATATACTGTGAGAGTGCTGTGTAACTTCACAGGATGCCATTCACAGCCACAAAGGCAGGAGGACCCTCTCACTGGGCTGAGAAAGATGGTGAGGTTAAAACCTAATGTGGAAGAGGAGCGGGAAGGTCACTCAGGAGAGTGCATGCCTTGAGAAAGAGTGGAGGTGGGAGGTGTAAAGTCAGAGGGCAGCTAGTACTCCATTTGACTACGGCCTGTGTGTGAGGGAAAGGAACAGCGGCAAAAATGGAACGCTAAGGCGGGCCCTAATTGAGGGAGCCAGACCAGCTACAAAGGGTGGAGGATGGAAGTCTGGGTGGGATGAGGAGTCTGATTTGGTGCTTTTTTGACTCATGATGTCACTGCACACCAATGTAAGAAGGGTGAGAGTCAAGATCTCCCCTAACTTCTAAGGGAATCTCAAGCTCTTACTGTTGTCTTTAATATATATCTTTAGAAACGTATTAAATAGAAAGGAAATACGATGAAGTAAGAAAATCACAAATTTAGATGTAAAAAAATCATGAGTTTAAATTACATACCACCACCCCTTCATGATGTCATTTCCTGTCTCTGTAATTCAGTTAGCCTCATATGTAAAAGTGACTAAGAATGCTCTTGCTATGCCTAGAAGTTATGAGTAACTTTTGGCACACAGTGGAAGATCACTGTATTACCAAGTAAGTTATCATTTTATTTATTACTCAATCCCCTTTAGCCACTAAACAATCTTGCTTTATGTGACAAATATACTCTTAATGGGTAGAAATCTTTATTTCAAAATAGTCACTTTTCCTGTCTATTAAGAAATGGTGTTTAGGGATTGGATTAACTCAGTAGTAGGTGTGCGTTCAGCATGCCTCAGGCCTGGGTTATATATCAGCACCATAATGACAAAAACAGATGAAAAGAAGGGGGTGGGGGACAGAGGAGGAGAGAGGAGCTTTTAAATGAAGAATAATATAACTATTTGGATTTAAAAAAAAACAACAACAGAAAATAGAAGTAAATATTTGCTCCAGATAATTGCCTTCAATTGATTTCCTCAACACCAAATACATCTAGATTTCCTCCTAACCGGAAACCAGCACAGTAAACTAGAGGTCCCAAGGGGATCTTGTGCCTTTACTTCATTCTGAAAGGAATCTCAGAACTGAAACTTGATTATCTATGGTCTGACTAAGCCATCTGAAAGTTGGAGCCAGTGGGTGAGTCAGGGTCTCAGACAGAGTGAGTATTTGATGAACGTAACAGAACACTTGGACTGGAGACCTGGGAAAGCCAGAATGATGGTGAGCACATAGTCCCAGGATAGATTATTCTTTGTAAAGATTCATTGTGGGATGTGCAGACCTGGGAAAGCCAGAATGATGATGAGCACATAGTCCCAGGATAGATTATTCTTTGTAAAGATTCATTGTGGGATGTGGAGAGCTAGCTCAATGGTTAAGAGCACTTGTTGCTTTTCCAAAGTAGTCAGGTTCAGTTCCCAGAGTACACATGGTAATTCACAGTCATGTATTACTCCAGTCCCAGGGGATCTGATTGATACCTTCTTCTGGCCTCTGCAGGCACTAGGCACGCACGCACATGGTGCATATACACACACGCAGACAAAACACTCATATACATAAAATAAAGTAAGTCTAAACAAACACTGAAGACTCATTCTGGATAACTGCAAGTGTTCTTGGTTTTAATCCTGCCCCAAACTCCACCTCAGTTACCTCTGTTCATATAAAACAGGCTACAGTAGCTAAAAATGTTGTCCAGTTATCCAGAATGTTCTGGGCCCAGTCAAAGTCAGAAATCACCTTGGCTTCAACTGTGTGTTTGTAGGCAATGTCCCTCCTACTTTGTATTTTTTATTCAAGAATAAATTACTGGTACCCCTCTTTATTCGTCTTTTCTCCTCAGCATGTCCTGATGGATGTAGAGAACAGGCTGGCAGCTGAGGAACAAGTACCCTTCGCCTTGCCTCTCCCACGAGGCTTGCAGTTTGATTATCCCAATGCACAGCAACCTGAGCTGAGTCCTTGCTTTAGCCTCACACTTTGGGCTCAAGATCAGTAGGCATGGTTGGAGCACAACTGTGACCCAGTAGGGTTCTTAGTGCTATGAAGCAGATGTATGGTTCCATCTGTCCCAGAAGACTGGATCTTCAGCCATTTGCTTGGGTCTCATTTTTTTCCTGCTTCTTTATTTATCTTATTAATTCTGGATTTGTGTCTGTAGGGCTCCTAAACTGATTACCAGTCAAATAAAGGTAGCCTTCCCCTCTGCCAATATGAATCTCCTTAAAACTCATGAATCCCGTTGATGCACATCATAGCTGCCACTTGGTAATGGGGAGAGCATCTTCAGTCTTACAACAGCTGCTAGAAGAGGGAGACTGTAACTCAGAGGAGGAATGGACTGCCCAAGCACAGCACCCGCCATTTTTACCCAGAGATTTGCTTTAGGGCTTTAACTCTAAGACCTGGCTGGGGCTTGAGCATCGGGAGACATTTTGAATGGCAAATACAATGGGAGAGCCAAAGGATGCAAACTCTCAGAGCCTGGAGTTCTCATCAGTTACATTCAAGACAGAAACATCTCAGGCTCCAGGTCTGGAATCAGGGAGACGATGTCTGCATCAGAACTTGGCACTATTCATGAGTGGCCTCTACTGCAAGAGGATTTTATCTTACCACGTGAGAATGACAAGACCATGTCCTTCAATATGTCTCCAAGCCTTAGACCGCCATGGAACAGAAAACCGAGTCCCATTGTTGCGGGGAGTGGGCAGTCAGTGACCTTCTCCCTTCTGGGTACCTTTCTGCCCTTGTAGAAAAGGGAGAATTTCACTGGCTGCCTTAGGAAACAAGGTAATGGAAGATGAAGTCAGCATTGAAAGCTAAAAATGTGGAAGTAGAACCTAATATTCTAAAGTAATCTATGATCTTAAAACAATCATGAGTTGTTTTTGGAAAGGTCACTTTCTACCATTTCTGAAAATAGTAATAGTAATTTTCCTCCTTAAAACACTGAAGATTCCAGCAATGGGAAGGAACTGTGTTTTCCTATCTTTCTTTTAAGGAAGGGTTAGTTCTTCTTAATCAAAATGATAGCATGGCGATTTTTATTCAGGATCCATAGTACCGGCCAGGGGAAACAAAGAACAAGAATTTTTATTTCTTAGAACATGTCATTCCTTTAACAGTTTTCTTCTGTGAAAAACTTGCCAGTGTTTGTTTCCAGGTCCCCACAAGCACAGGGTGATATGTCGCATGCAGTGATGTGCCTCCAGTTTCACAGTGCACTGTTACATACACCCTTCTAGTCTCTGTTGCAGTAACTATCCTCTTTGGATATTGTTGTTATTTTACCAACGAGGCAACTGGGATGCTCAGAAACTCAGAAACCTTGATCATACACTTATCTTGCAAGTGTAGAAGTGACGTAACACCGCTAAGTCCCACTAGAGACCTCTCTCATCCACTGTCAAAGACGCCTCTGAGTTCGTTATCTCTCTTTTGCCGTATTGCGGGAACCCTCCAAGTCTACAAAAGACATGCGAAGATGGGAGTGGTTAGTCTGCGTTTCAGCTGGCTTCTCCATAGTCTTAGCAATTGAAGGAAGAAGGCTGGCATTTTAGACACTAAGCTGACACTCAATAGAAGTTCACCCTCCCCTTTTAGTGGTCTAACTGATAGTTCTGATGTTGCAGAGCTGAACTTTCCACTGAGAGGCTTGGTTCAAAAGTCGATACCATATAGTTTATTTTTGCACCTGTCCAGTGCTTCCACAGAAACAAAAGACAAAATACTATTTATTGGCTTTCTAACTCTTAAGTTTCAGAGCAGAATTGAGGGAAACAACTGGGCTTCTTCTCAACTGTGTGTCTCTATCATGAATTAATTACTTCCTGCAAGTAGCCAGGCAGGTAATTACCCGCTAACTAGGCATAGTAGTAATTTGGAATTTAATCGTTGTTTTGTATGATTAGTTATCTTTGGAGTTATGTTCAAGCATGTCTTATCACTCTGTTACTCCAAATAAAGGGAGAGACACCAGACCTGGAGGGAAAAAGCAACCTCAGTAGGCAAGGCTTGGCCCCTAACACCGAGTTCATCACTTAATGGTAAAAAGCTGAGACAGGGGACTTAGTACGGTCCTATTGGGAAGAATGCATAAATGGTTTGGCTTTAAATGGAGGAAGACTTGGGGCAGAGTTCAACAGGTTTGCATAGTTAAGCAGTACTGGTCAAGGGCTGGTCTGCTTGAGCACTGTCCCAGCTCTGTTTCTCCATGGTGGTCTGAAGAAGTCCTGCGCTTGAGAGGGCAGTCTGGCTCCCACAAGAGCAATTCTGCTCCAGCATGCAGGCTGGCCTTCATAAGTAATGACCCTTGTTCTGGAACTCCCAGGTGACTCAGGAGGAAAGATGAAGGACAATGACGTAATCTCCGTACCTTCAGGGAAAACAAAGCAGAGACTGTAAATGAAGGCAGAGACCTCAGATGTTGGTGCTGCTTTCCACTGCCTTGTGGGCGGGTCCAGGTGAGGAGTCAGTGCCTCTTTTTTGTCTCTTTTATTAGTTCTTTATACAGTGTATTTTGATCATATTTTCTCCCCTCCAGTACAATTTGTGCTGACCATATACTTTTGGTGTGTGGCCTTCCACTGGAGTGTCATTGACTTACCAGTGTGGAGGCAGGAAGTGGCAAAAATTGTGCTAGATTTTGAATTACCACATTCTTTTTTTTTTTTTAGTTTTTCGAGACAGGGTTTCTCTGTGTAGCTTTGCACCTTTTTCCTGGAACTCACTTGGTAGCCCAGGCTGGCCTCGAACTCACAGAGATCCGCCTGACTCTGCCTCCCGAGTGCTGGGATTAAAGGCGTGCGCCACCACTGCCCGGCGAATTGCCACATTCTTAAAGAAAACTGACTGTCTTGTGTAGGATTTGTTGCCCTGCTGCATCTGGAAAACACTGTTTCCCTGTAGTCATCCACCACCTCTGGCTCTTAATAATATTTCCACCCGCATCAATGCTTTAAAAACTTTTTTTCAATCCCAATAGCTTATAGGTGTCTGTTTCAAAATAAGCAATAGGTTTCATACTCGATCCCATTTCCTCTCTAATCTTTGTATTGTGCCTAGCATAATAATGCTCATTAAAAATAATTTCCAAACAATTGCAAAAGAAATTAATACTACAAACTTGTCATAGAAAACAGTAGTGGAAGTAGAGATGTATTTCTCTTCCAGACAAACAAATGAAGTCTCCAAGCAAAGCCAGTATTGGTGATATGGTTGGAAAAAGATCATCTCATTGTCCTGCAAAGCAATACAGGAGCAAAGCTGAAGTAATTGAGCAAGGTCATTTCCTTTTGGAAAATGGATATGTCAGTCCAAACCAGGCTAGTGAACACACAGATTTCTCCTACAATGGGGCAACCTTTCAGAGATACTCCTGTATGTCTAAAATTCCTCAAAATAATTCATTTTCATTAGGGTTTATGAAGCATCCAAAACGCTGTAAAGCTTGTCACTTATGACTTTTTCTTTTGAAAAAAAAAAAAAACTGCCTTTGTAGTAGGCTATGGTAATCACTTAATTATTTTACCCGAACTATTTTATCCTTTTTTACAACTGAAAACACAAATATGAATAGTTGTCTCCCCCTGAGAAATGCTTGCTCTGCCAACCTGATGGCCCATGTTCAGTCCCTGGAGCTGACCCTTTAGGGGGTCATTATTCATCACTGTGGTTTTAGTTTTAAAGAAAGACCAAGTAGTGGGTAAAGTAACAGTGGGCAAATGCTCACAAATACCGTGTCTTCCTGCTAAAGCCATGAGAGACAGATAGTAGCGACCGCATGCATAGGACAGCTCCGGTTGATATTTGTGCTTACCTCCGGCAGTAAGCTTGTAGGCAGCTTCTGGGAACACTTTTATGCTTTTGTTTATTTTCCACATTACTTTACTTGCTTAGATTACCTTAATAATCAAAGCATTGTTGAAAATGTTTGTGTTTTCCCTGAAGTGTTATTTTAAAAAAAATTATCCTACTTAATTTTAAATAGAAAAATTAAATTAAAAAAGAAGTATCTGTTTTCTTTTAGACACACTCCCCAGATTACAAATGCCAAAGATTTTGATGCCAACGTAAAACTAAATGGTAGAAGTTGATGGTAGCAGTATGTATAAAGGTCACTTTCTCCAGATAACCTGGCTAACGAAGCTTGACCTTATCCCTGTCCTTAACACAGTTTCGTCTGCCCCACTAAGAATCTGTGTGTCAGTCTCGCCAATGAGATGATTATTCTACATTGAACTAAATGACAATTCCCATTTATTTAGAATAATGACAGATGCATTCTGAGATAAGCCCAATGCTAAACATTTCAAAGTCTCAAAATCCTTCCTGTTTGGGTGTGAAAAATATGTAAAATATATATGTACATTAGCACATCTATGTCTTTGACCTTTGGACTTCACATACATTAAAGAAAATAATAAAGCTATGCTAGAAATGCATAATAACATAGTGTGTACTTGTATGATTCCCCCGCCCACTCAAAAAGGGTTGGTTTTCCTTCCTCAGAATGGAGACTCTGAAACTTCCTGCAGCACTGCAGATCTATGGTATAGGCACTGATGGCTAAACCTGCAAAGTCCATGGAGTGCAGGAACAGCAAATGATTCGCTCTCTTCTGTTACTTTATTAAACTCCTCTAACCCTAAATTCAAAGAAACTTATTTGAGTGACATTCCTTATTATCATAGCCATTTTTAGGACAGTCCTTAGTTATAAGTAACTGTTTTAGACTGGCTGGTAACTCAGAATATCAGAGCTAATCTTTGCTCTGTGCAAATATGAAAGAAATAAGGAAAAGCAGCTTTTGTGACACCTGATCTCTTCAATTATGAAGTCCCGAGGCCTGACATTGTTGAAAATTTCCTTTGTGTGCATATGAACAATAGGTTTCTCAGAATGATTGTCATATGAGAGAGTATAATATTAATATAAGATTTTTTTTGTAGGAGAATAAATAAACCTCTGCTGGCAACAAAGAAAGGCATAATTCAATCATTCTAAAGAAACATCTCTATAAATACACCGGGATGTCTGGCTTCATCAACAATAAGTTTTATGCAGCTCCTGGCAAGCATTGTACAGTGTTTGCAAGACAGCTCAGAGTTGCCCCAAGCCAGAAGATAATGGAATTACATAATCAGAGTTTTATGTCAGGAAGAGTCCTGAAAGATCAATTAGCCCAACCAGAGCATCTCACACTATGAAAAATGAGATTCAGAAAGATTATCACTTTAAAGGTCATATTACCTTGAGTCACAGAAAGAAAAAAGAAAACAATGTTATTTGTTAAAGGGAGACGTTATTTAGGATTGCGGTGATAGACACAGGGGCTGTTCCAGTGGGTCCTTGCAGTGGAGGAGAGTGGACTTAGCTCTGAATACAGTATAGATAAGTGGGAATTTATAGTAAGGGTAGAGTGGGGTAGGGGTTGGAAACTTAAGGGGTATGGGAGATTCTGAGCAAACCAACTTAAGTAGAATCTCACCAAACAGTCCAGGGTGATCAGATGATAGCCTGGAAATCTAGTCAGAGTTCAAAGATGGGATCTGGCTAACATGGCTTACCAGGATTCTTCTGCTAAAAGTAGATTTTACAGAGAAGTACATGGATTAGCCTAGTGGCAGGCTGACTAAAGTTTGGCCAAGCACAAACTCCTTGACATTGTTGAAACTGCGGTTGAGTTCAGAGCAACAGAGATGTATTAGGAACATACTGGTTAAGGTCACAAAGCTTGGGAACAATAATAGTCCAAGGCAAATCCTACTTTTGATTTTACCATCTAATGAAAGAGTCTTACATTACAAGTATTCAATAGTTTTAAAGTTTTAGTAAGGAGAAGCAGGGTGAAAAAAGTAAGTTAAATAAAATGAGTGCAGTATTCTAAGGACTGAGATACATGAATTCCCCCTACTTAGAGACTTTAAAGAGTCTTTATGGGGGAAGACGGCACAGGAACGGTATAAGAAATGTATGAAGAGCATTCTGGAGAAAAGCAACTGATGGGACAAAGCACAGGGTATTATGTGGATGGGGAGAGCAGGCAAAAGAGTGTGGAGGCAGGAAGTGGCAGAGATTTTACTAGATAGGGGCAAGGTCTTGTAGGCCATATTAGCAGGCACTTGTGCATTATCCTACGGAAACAGTAAAGAGGGACACGCAAAGGATTTTTAAATCTGAAAATAGTGTGTGAATTTATTTGATGTTCTGGTTCCAACGTACAAGTGAATAAAACAGTCCAGGTAAGTGACACTGAAGCCTCTTGAGCAGAAGTCACACTGGAAGACAGAAGCATCTGAGTGCCAGTGAAGGGCAGATTTCAGAGTACATAAAACTGTCGGGATGAGGAGAGGAGGACTCACTTTTTCAATGTGGTAACTGAATACCTGAAAAGAAGCAATTTAAGGAGATAGAGTAAATTTTTTTTTTTGGCCTACAATCTGAGGTGATACAGCTTATTTTGAAGGGGAAGCCTTGGTGGCATGCGACTCCATGGTGGCAGGTGAGCTCACAGTAGCAGGAGTGCACGGCAAGGTCTACCTGCCTGTTCATATCCTGGAGAAACAGGCAGAGAGAGCAGATAGGAAGTGCGAGCAGGCAGAGAAACCCGAAGGAGCATCTCCCATGGCCCACTTCCTCCACCACTCTCTGAATGCCCCAGAGTCTTCCAAAACAGCACCAGCAAGTGGGAACCAAATCTTCAGATGGCCTGTTTAAAAATCACATGTGAGCCTAAAGTTTATGACAGAGTCAAACAAGGGTAGTATATATGGGAGTCACCAAGTTTTTTTTTTCTTAAAGAGTGAATGAAATAAAGAAACTAAGAATATTGTATAACAAAAAGTATTGACCCCACTAAAAAGTCTACAAAACACAAACAGACTTAGCAAGAAATTATCAGAGGGGAATAAACAATAATGTTCCTAGATATGCTGACTCAGAGTTGAATTCAATAAGCCAGTCACCGGCAATGCTAAACGTTGTGCAGAGATCTAGCTGGTAAGGTGTGAAAAGCACCCTTGGGGTTGGTGGCAGAGGCATGCTGTCATCTTTCCCAGAACTGGAACCATGGCGTTGCACTTAGCTTGTGCAAGGGAACAGCATATAAGTGACAAGCAGGTTCGTTCTAGCCTATTGTCAAAAGTGAGCTACTGAGTATCTCTATTCTCCCCCTAGTACTAAACCTATATTTACAAGTCTGTTTGTCATACTGCTCTTTGTTTGGTGGTGGTGTATGCCTTTTTGGTTTTGGTTTTGTGTTTTGTTTTTGTTTTTTTTTTTTTCGAGACAGGGTTTCTCTTGTAGCTTTGGAACCTGTTCTGGGACTCACTCTGTAGACCAGGCTGGCCTCAAACTCACAAAGATCCACCTGCCTCTGCCTCCCAAATTCTGGTATTAAAGGCATGTGCCACCACTGCCTGGCTTGGTGCACAACTTTAATCCCAGCATTCCAGAGGCAGAGGCAGAGGCAGAGGCAGAGGCAGAGGCAGAGGCAGAGGCAGAGGCAGAGGCAGGCAGATCTCTGTGAGTTAGAGGCCAGCCTGGACTACAGAGCAAGTTCCAGGATAGGCTCCAAAGCTACACTGAAAAACCATGTCTTCAAAAACAAACAAACAAACAAAAAATAAAATAAATAAATAAAATTAAATTAAAAAAATAATAAAAATAAATAAATCAAAACAGAAGAAAACTGCTGATGGCAACCTGTGAGTTCATGGCCAGTCCTCTCTTGGATCTAAATTTGTGGGTTTTATGGTATCTGTTACTAGGAAGAAAAATGAAGTGAAGGAAGGCCTTAGAGACACGGGGTCTTCAAATTGATCTAATTTCTACAGAAAAATTTAATAAATTTTCTAGATTTACACTAAATAAATGATATCTACTAATGAGAGTAATCAGAAAACATCAGAGTTCAGTTTGAGGAATTCAAGTTACAGTGAGTGTTGGGATCCTGCCCCCACTCCCGCACACGCGCAGCTCAGAGTCTTGCATCTTATGTCATGGGGGAGGGTGTGCTGGCAACTATGTGGTTATGCAATCTGTGCCGTAAAAAGCCTGACACAGACCCCCCCACCCTCTCTCTCTGCTCCCTGCTCTCTGCTCTTCTCCCACCATTTCTCCCTCCCCGACAGGCCTGGCTCTCCTCCCTCCTATCCCCTCCTTCCTTCTAATAAAGCTCTCTGTAACTCTGGTAGTTGTGGCCGTGGCCCGTGACTTTTCTGCTGGTAACCAGCGCTGCCCACCAGCGCCGTTTACCTATCAGTGAGAAACTAAAATCTTCCCTTCAGAGAATACACTGATGATAATAAGCTAAGAATTTAAAAGAAACCCCTGCTTTTAATGAACTGAGATCTAAGGAAGCCATGCAAAAGCAATTCACTCAGTTCTGTAACATTTGGGGAAGTTAATGTGAAAGCATGGCACAATGTCACAGGATGCATGCAGGGTTGTCCTCAGAGCAGACACCACCAAGACAGTTATCCAGAGACACAAATAGAGAGAATGAATATTCTGTTAATTAGAATAATGTTAGAGGAGTCATGTGGGACAGAATACACAATGTCTCTCCCATCCAAAAGGCATGAGAAAGGAATAGGATTGTGGATATTTGACCCCAAGGACTTAGAGGGAATTCTAGGAAACCTCACATTTTTAGCCCCCAGCTGTACCATGTAATCCAGAGACCTGAACCCAACAAGTCCATTCCAAAAACCAGAATGGATGGCCATTTTATTTGACCCTGTTATTCCCTGATAACAGGGACACCCAAAAGACAACCACAGAGAGACGAATCCCATATATAAAATAAAAAAGCCTTTATTTTCAAGCTCTGAGTTTGGTCCCTCTGTCTGTCCAATGCAGAGGTGAGAGCAGAGAGCCCAGAGCCCAGGCAGGATGGTGTTTTTATCATAGCAGAGGTTGGGGTGAGGAGATTTCCAGGGTTTAGGACCCTGATTGACTGACATTGGTCTAGGGGGCATCTGTAAAACAAAAATAGGTGTGTGCTATCAGGGATATTTGGCCGCCTTATCTAATGGTTGGAATGTTTGGGATGTTAGGTACTTCCCCATCCCTGGGTGGTTGGCTTATGGCTTTCCTGGATCTGGATTTGCCTGCCAGTAAGTCTGTCACAGAAGCTGTGTGGTCAAGCTGCTTTGAGGCCCCTCTATAGATACTTCCCACTATATAAAGTTATTTACAAAGTAAAAAGCAGGGTCCTGTGATTTCTGTATTCCATGACCCAAGAGAATAGACAGCATGACAGAAAGTATAAAGGAGGTGGAGGATGAGCAGGTGGGGCTGGGGAGTGTGTCTACCCAGATCCAATCCCAAATAAGGAATAGGCAGAAAATAAGGCTGAAAGCAGAGACTGTTCTTAGTGTTCTTTGACCCAGCCCTCTTCAGGGAGGAAAGGCCTGGAGGCAAGGCAGAGGGGAACCTGTGACAGTCACAGTTTCAGTATCAAATATATTAATTTTTCACTTATCCTAGAGAAAAGAAACAAAAATGATAATGTTGTAAGAACAGAAAAACTGAAGATTTCGTGAAAAAGAACTCTAGGACAATAGCTCCATTTACCTGAGATAATGCCTCCATTCAGGCCTCTTCTTCCTCATGGGATCTCATCCCCAACACTTCGCTTTTACAAAATAATAGATTTCCTCCTCAAAAAAACAGTTATAAATAAGCACAGAGAATGTGTATAATTACTATAGAAATAAAAATAAAAGGGACAATGGGTACTCTCCTCAAGAAAGCAGAGTCTGTAAAAATTCAATTTGCATGTGGTGCTGCAGATGTGAGCTAAAAATAAAAAGACAATAAAGACAATGAAAACTGGGCTTGCAGAGATTCAAGGACAGAAAAAGAAAGGTGAAAATAAAACCTCATTCCTCAAAAAGTTAAAAAAATTCTCTACAATATGTCTGAGTCATTTTTAAAAATTATGATTATCATTACAAAGAGCAGGGTTAGTATAATACTATCTCCCAAAACAAGAAAGAATAAGGGAAGGTAATTAGAGAGATTATTTTGATGATTACATTAATGACATCCAATACGAGTACTAACTAAGAAGAAAAGAAAATGGGACAAAATAGCATGAGTGAATTAATTTACATAAATAGTTCATTTGAATACAAATATATGCATTTGTGTGTATATGCACATGTATATGTGTGCAAATACCTTAATAATAATTGCCCTTGGATCTTTTTCAAAGAAAGCAAAATACAAAATAACAATGGTGAAATGATTAAGCTTGAAGGAAAGAAGGAGAGACAAAGAGGGAGACAGACTTTACAGTGAAATCCGCAATGTGAGCTGTACATAGGGCCACTGATCAGATTCCCATATCCTGGACTGATCTGAGGAGCCCAGGATCAGTGAGTGGGCTGAGATGGGCCCAACCCGATCACACACCACCGACTGACAGAACTAGTCCAGACACACAGAGAGATATGGGAAGGTTTGGCAGTCAGGCAAAGTGAGGCAAGACCTGCAAACAACCTGCACACGGAGAGCATTTCCGAGCTCTGAGGTGTGTGATTTCTGACGTGAACCAGTTCTCTGACACAGCAGATGTGCAATGATTCAACTCAATTCTGACACTATCTAGAAAACCCCGGCATCAACCCTTACAAATCAAAAGGCTCAGACACACAAGACTATCCCCACTTCAGATTCTAGTTGTGAGTTTCAGACAACCACTACTTCTGATCTACCAGCTATAAATTGAGAGTTCCCCAAACCCTCTTCATGAGTAATATTCTGTTAGGAGGGCCTACAGAACTAGATTTACCTTACCAGTTTCTTACAAAGGAATCTGAGCACAAAGACTTCTGTACCCAGGGAACTGAGGTGTGCCCCCTCCTGACATTTGGGTGTCTTCACCAAGTCAGATCTCTGAACTGCATTATCCAACAAAGTTTTAGAACTAGCTTCAGGCCTCCTGCCCCTTCACTCCCTAGGAATGGATGAATAAGACTGAGAGTTCCAGTCTTCAAATTGCCTGTCTTTTAGGGTAACCAACCCTGCCGTAAGGTTGTCTAGGAGCCACTTATCACCTCTTTAGTGTAAGCTCAGCTGTGATACCCAAGATGGGTTCCTTATGGACAGTGAAGGTATAGTCTATCCTGAATAAATCCAAGTGTGGGAACTCTGTGCCAGAAATTACAGAAAAAACAATTTTTATTATTATCTCTCAACCCACAAATAAGTCCATCAGCAAAACTTTGGAGATTTTCTTGGCTTTGGGATTTATGTTAATCTTTGACTCAACACTAAACTGTATAGAGAGCAGTAAATACTAAGGAGACAGGGTTAAATATAAACGCAAGGAAAATAGTAGCATTATTTATGTGAGGTAACCAACTATCTGAAGCCTTCTCACAGGAGGGAATTTCATGACTGGTACCATATAATCCTAAACAAAACCCCATGGCTAGGAGGTAGGTCCTAGGGTAGTGTAGGCTATTGCTATTTTGCTCAATGGTCATTCATGTTTATACCCACAGACTTGGCCTGCTCTTGACACGCTGATCACAGGAGCTTCTTTTTGCGGTGGACAGCAGTTAGTACAAAGATACATATTTACTTCAGGTGTTTAGAATAAGAGACAGTTTTCAGCCCTAAATGGAATATTGTCATCAGCCTATACCACTTACCCCACCAGGGATCAAAGGACATCACAGAGGAGGTGGGTTGAATCTAAGGGCCAGAAGATATGGAGGAATGCTGGGAAATGCTGTCATCTAGACATGAGATGACTGTTGGACTCCAGAACTCCCAGCAGCTCTGGTGACCTGCACTAGATTAATGTGGCCCAAATTCCTGAATAGATGTGGTAGGTGCTCTCCAGATACCTCCTTGTTCTGAGACCCTATTGGCAGTGGACAGTTGCCAGAGAAGGGAGAATCATCTTTAATGAGGATGTGGACACTGGTAGGATTCCTGTACTCTGATGGCTGGCCAACACCTATCCACAAAAAGAGGAAGACAGGAAGTTGGGAGAGGGAAGTGCTAGAGAGATATGGAGAGCATTGAAGGAGAGAAATTGTAGGGAGGATATGATCACATTGCATTGTATACGTGTGTGAAATTCTCCAGAATATGGAACATTAGTAATAAATTAGAAGAGTACTTCAAATGGCACTGTAAATCTCAGCATGCACCAACAGCAAAAGCACTGAAGAAAATTAAAAGTAAAAATCCCCAATGAAGAAACACTTTCTGATTACATTTTAAAATGCCCCATACTCAGCCCACACAGTCTTTTTTTGTTTAGTTTTGTTTTTTCCCATGGCTTTTTCCAAGGCTTGCTCAGCTTTTTCTTTTTCTTTTTTTGTTTATTGAAGGAGGGAAGAGGTCTTAAATACAGGCTTACAGCACAATGGGAGAACCCCAGAGGGCAGAAGTTCGCTACCGATGTTTTACAATCTTGCATCTAAGCTGTTAATGCCCATTATGCAGAATACATAGACAAGGAACTTCCCTTAAGCATTCAGGAGGGTGGAACCGAGCAGGGAATTAGCATAGGGAGGATATCAAGGTCAAGGTCAGCAAGCAAGGCAACAGTTACCCAAAATGGGGGCCAGGACCCTACAGGTCCCCCTTTTACTAGAAAATGAGCTTCTGACTTAGGTTGCATGGGACGTCAGCAGGTCACCTTACCCGTCATGGTGACACCTGCCCAGGCCACACAGGTGCTCTGTCTTAGGTTGGTGAGCTTTCCCCAGGCATTACCCGTCTATGAATACCCATTATCATACAGGTTCAATCGTGTGTGAGCTGCAGAGTTAACTGCTGCCAAAGATCTCAAAGTGGCACTGGGCTTGCAATCTGCCCACACAGTCTTATAACTCACACCAAGAAGGTAAACAGTTAAAATCTCACATTCACAAGACACCAGGAACACATCTCCTTGAAGATGACATCAGATAATGTCTTCACATTATTAGTCACTGGGGAAATAGAATAGGATGTGGCTACACAGATGGCTGTAATCAAAAAGGCAAGATGAAGCACTGGTGAGGAATTGGGACACAGGGAACCCACTGGGAGAAATGTAAAATGCCAGGACCACTTTGGGAAATAAGGAGCTTCTTAAAACAATTCAATTCCCCATATGACCCAAGCAGCAAAACCCTTAGAAATCTACATTTAAAAAACAAAACAAAAGGATAGACAAGCACAGAAAGGTATACAAATATTCATAGCATTATGGTTTGTAACAGCCCTGAAGTAGAAGCAGTCTAATTATGCATCAGCTGATATTAAGGAGTGGTATAGCTGGGCAGCTGTGTTACATGCCTTTAATTCCAGCACTTAGGAGGCAGAGGCAGATCTCTGTGAGTTTGAGACCAGCCTAGGCTACAGAGAGAGTTCCAGCACAGTCCGGGCTACACAGAGAAACCCTGTCTTGAAAAAATATTAAGAGTGGTATATACATACAAAGGAATAGCATTCAGTAGTAGAAATAAATGATGTGACAGCTATCACAATATGAATATCTTTCAATTTGAGCTCTTATAACAAGATATCATAGACTGGGAGGTTCAAACTATAGACATTTCTTTCCCACAGTCCTGGAGGCGACACAGTCCAAGGAGAGAACATGGACCTTTTTCTTGGGTTGTAGAGAACCATTTTCTCAAATCTTAGTGTAGCATGAAGAACATATTTCAGTCTCTTTCTCTTATAAAGATACTAATGCTACGATGGAGACTCTGCCCTCAAGGATCACTGCAAGTTAATTCCTTGCCCAAAATTCTATCTCACAATATCATTCTAGTAGGGATAGGATGTCAGCACATGAGTTTAAAGGAGAGGATTTCAGTTCACAACTATGGATTAGCATTAGAAGGACTGGAAAGTGCCAGTTGCAAAAGGCTATTCCATGGTTCCACTTTCATGAACTGACTAGAGAAAGCCACTTCGTGGAGAAACAAAGTAGTGGTTAGCTGCAGCCTGTGGTAATGGGCCCTGGTAGTAAACTGACTGTGTTGGTTACAGACAGAATTGAGAGGAAATTTTGAGCAGTTCTAAAATCACTAATAACCACAAAACTATATATCACTGACTTACACAATTTCAGTGAATACAATGATTATAGTATTAAGATTCAATCTTCAAGAAAGTAGGAAGTACTCTTGAATGCATTGGCACAGCAGACCACTTCCTAAATATAACACCAGTAGCGCAGACATTGAGAGCAATGATTAATAAATGGGACCTCTTGAAACTGAGAAGCTTTTGTAGGGCAAAAGACATGGTCAATAAGACTAAAGGACAGCCTACAGAATGGAAAAAGATCTTCACCAACCCCACATCTGACAGAAGACTGATCTCCAAAGTATATAAAGAACTCAAGGGGCTGGAGAGATGGCTCAGAGGTTAAAAGCACTGGCTGTTCTTCCAGAGGTCCTGAGTTCAATTCCCAGCAACCACATGGTGGCCCACAACCATCTGTAAAGAGATCTGGTGCCCTCTTCTGGCCTTGAAGGGACACATGCAAGCGAACACTGTATACATAATAAATAAATAAATCTTAAAAAAAAAGAACTCAAGAAACTAGACATCAAAATACTGAACAATGCAATTAAAAAATGGTCTAAAGAGCTAAACAGAATTCTCAAAAGAAGAATCTCAAATGGCTGAAAGACATTTAAGGAAATGTCCAACATCCTTAGTCATCAGAGAAATGCAAATCAAAACAACTCTGAGATACCACGTTACACCTGTCAAAATGGCTATGATCAAAAACACTAATGACAGTCTATGTTGGAGAGGATGTGGAGCAAAGGGAACACTTCTCCACTATTGGTGGGAGTGCAAACTTGTACAACCACTGTGGAAATCAGTATGACGGTTTCTCAGAAAATTGGGAATCAATCTACCTCACGACCCAGCCATACCACTCTTGGGCATATTCCCAAGGAATGCTCAATCATACCACAAAGATACATGCTCAACTATGTTCATAGCAGCATTATTCATAACAGCCAGAACCTGGAAACAACCTAGATGCCTGTCAACTGAAGAATGGATTAAGAAAATGTGGTACATATACACAATGGAGTACTGCTCAGCAGAGAAAAACAATGACAGCATGAAATTTGCAGGCAAATGGATGGAACTAGAAAATATCATCCTGAGTGAGGTAACCCAGACTCAGAAGGACAAACATAGTATGTACTCACTCATAAGTGGATACTAGTTATAAAGCAAAGAACAATCAGACTGAAACATACAGAACAAGGAAGGCTACATAGCAGGGGGGACCCTAGGATGACTGTGGCTTATAATAAGTTTTGGTTTTACTCAATCACTGGGCAAGCTTCAGTGAAACATTTCACTATTAGGATAAGAATTTAAACTGTATCTAGCTGATGATAGAAAAAAATAAAATAAAGAAAAAAAGAAATATAAAAAAGAATGAACAACATTAAAAAATTCAATCTTCAACTATGTATTTTTTTTAAAGCTTTAGAAATCCATGAGGTCTGGGAGAGACCAGCGTCTCCCGAGAAGTCCAGCTTTGTATATTTGGATAAAGGCAATTCCTTTCCTTTCTCATTGCCTGACTTGATTAACTCTGCTTGCAAAGAAACAAGTTTATGGGAAATTTAAATGCTTAATTCCCCAGAGGACTTTTGAATTTTCTGCTGTCCCTGGAGGAGATGTCTAAATAGCATGTGTGAATTTCATTAACAAATGAAAACTGAAAACGTTTTTCAAATGTTCTCCTGAGATAATTTAGCAGCAGTTCAGTTTATTTTTCCCAACAGTCTCTCTCTCTGTCTCTGTCTCTGTCTCTGTCTCTGTCTCTGTCTCTCTCTCTCTCTCTGGTTTTTTGAGACAAGCTTTCTCTGTATAGCAGCCCTGGCTGTCCTAGATCTCACTCTGTAGACCAGGCTGGCCTTGAACTCACAGAGATCCACCTGCCTCTGCATCCCAAGTGCTGGGATTAAATGTGGGTGCCACCACTGCCCGGCACAATCTTCCTTCTTAACAGGTATCCATGTTCTGAAACTTCCAGAGTGACTATGGGGCTACAAGGTCCTTGTGAATTCCTTTAGCTGAGAGCTATGCTGAGGGTGCAAATGGCAGGTCTGGAGACATGCTTCAGTGCTGCCTGGCTTGCTTAGTGCCTGAGACCTTGCATTTTGCTTTTCCCAACACAGAGACTAGATAGCAAATATGCTCAAAAGAATAAGAGGCAGTAACTCCAAATCAGACCTTTTACATCCACGAAGTCCTAAGGAGTCACATAGTAATGGAATAACTCTTTAGAGCTTACTTAATTAGCTTGAGTATATGTCTCCATTCCAGTTCAATTTGACAGACTTCTCTTTCACAGACAAAGTCTCATTTAGCCCCTGTCTGACCTGGAGCATGCTATGTAGACCAGGCTGGTTTTGTACTCAACAGAGATTTGCCTGCCTCTGCCTCCTGAGTGCTGAGATTAAAGATGTATGCAATCATGTCCAGTCAATATGAGAGATTTCATGTAATATCAACATATACATTTTTATTAATTCCATTCATTAAGAGGCCAAAATGATTGTCCCAGAAAAGTGGAGAGTCAGGTCAAGTTCATACACATGTAGAGAAGTGATTAAATTGTCTTAAAAATTGTACTCCAGACAAAAACGAAACAGAGATAAGTGATAGATTAGAAAACTATTGAGCTGTTTTCTGTTTCATTAGTAAAGATTGGGGTTTCAGGCATTTGAAATCTTCAGTTCTCTCTTCTCCATACATTGAGTGGACTTAGTAATAACATAGTAGTTACATGGTGGTGCTGTGCTGAAAAACAAGAAAATTAACATGCAGTCATCTTAACATCTCAGGTCCTGCAGCAAGTGACCCGGATCCAAACGACATGATCTTTACATAGATAATCCACATTTTCCTGCCTTAAAGTCCCAAACTGACTGAGGACCGCAAGCCTTCAAAGGGGAGCTGAGGAATCCTGGTCTTGGGAGAGCTCAGGGATGAAACATTGCCTCCTTCTGCCTCTTCTCATTCTAGTCAGGGACGTCCTCTTCACTGTCATAACTGTTTTCCGGGATGTTCAAAATCTTGGACCTTTTTTGAGCTTGCTCTGACTTCTTTAGAGCAGTGAGAGAGGTGGGTATTCTTTTCACCGTCTCTGATCACTTTACCCGCTGCTCCCTATAGCAGCCAATTCACCCCAGGAATTCAGCGTTCTCACAAAAACAGCCATTTAGAGCCCAACGTCTATGATGTCAGACCATTTAGAACAGATTAGCTGGCCTGGCTAGGAAATAGATAACCATGTCTCAGTTTCCTCAGATATGGAGTATAAAAGCTTTCTTTGAGGTCGCTCCACTCCAGGCACACCAACATGTGCAGGTGGGTCTTTGGCTCTTCTCATTCCCGTGTGCACATAAACCAAGTGACTTCTCATGTCCACTCTGACCCAGGCTGGCTTCTTGCTCATGTTCTTCCTGCCTCAATACCCCCAATACCACCTTCCTACCTCAACTCCAGTGCTGGGATCATAATCATTGACCACAAGGCTAAGCATTTCCACTGAATTTCTAATGTTACTATGCTTAGGCCAAGCTTCCACAGATGCCCATAAGGCAAGCTTCCACAGATGCCCAATAGGCAAGCACAAAACCCAGGTGAGCAAATCTTGGTTCCTTTCCCTAGCTCCAGCTCAATTTCATGTTAACCTCCTTCCACATGTGAGCATAAATACAACACCAACAGACATTATGAATATTCCTTTAGATATTTCTGGGAATAGTAATTAACACTGTATGTCACTATACATTTGTGCTGTATTTAATTTTTGTTCCAGCAGCAGTTATCTTTATGATCTCACTTGGTCCTCTTCAGAGACACATCCTTGGACTTCAGGTCTCTCTGGAGGTGGTTGGTGTTGTATGAGCACGGTAAAAGTAAAAGAAGAAAGGGTTTCCTGTCTGACATTCAGGTACCAGTCCCATATCTCTTACTACTAACAACTGATATTGTTGGAAATGTACCTGAACCAGCGGGGTCAGAGCAGACATGGAACTGTTTTCACACAGAAAGTTTATCTTCACCGATTCCTAGAAATTCAAGCCTATAGGGGCCACCTAACCGGTCAGGAAAGAGAAGAAATATAGTGGAAAATGGTCCAGAGCCTGTGTTGTGGTTATTCCAGGAAGGCACAGACAGATAGCTTACGTAAACTACAAAAGTTTAAGATCATATCTTCTGATTCCATTTTGAAGGCTATGAGCTGGAACAGTAGCCTTAGCAGCTACAACCTGGCACTGAGGTACCTTACAGGAGTATTGATGTGAGGGTCTGATGAAACACAGAGTCGAACATGGTGTGCCGGCACATCCTTGTAATCCCAACATTTGAGAAGCTGGATGATCTCCAGTTCAATTCCAGACTAATTTAGTTCAGTTCAAGACTAGTCTGGGCCCAAACAAACAGATGGTGGTTTGGACTTTCTATACCAAAATCTGCATATGGGTGCTTTGCTTTCTCTAGGACTTAACTAGTACTATACAGGGCAGTCTTTCCAGTATCAAAGCCTCAAATACCAGAGCATCAAAGACATAGGGAATAAAACACATACATTATCAATACTGGCTTAATCAATCACTTGAACTCTTGGGACCTCTGTTTCCTTATCCACACAATGAAGGTATTGTATGACGTAACCTTCAATGCTCTCAACACACTCTAGTTACAAGGAAAAAGCTACTTGGCTCTGGTGTTACATGCTTCCAGGTTTTTTTTTTTTTTAAATGATGATGAATAATAGCCATAGTTAAACCAAGACTCCCAATTTGAGGGTTATTGTTTATGTCTGGGATAACCACTGTTTTCTTAAAAAGAGATAAGCCTTACAGTTTTACAACCAAAGCACTTAGTGTCACTTACACATTTTTTTTCCTTAATGGGATTTTAACAGATAAGAAAATTAAGTTATCTAGAGAACCATAGGAAGTTTAGATGAGGAAAATGTCTGAGAAATGTCACTCATAACAACGAGGATGAGAACCAGCTTGGTTTTAGTCCAGCCCAGCCCAGGCTCTGAAAGAGAGAGAGAGAGAGTGAGAGAGAGAGAGACAGAGAGAGAGAGACATAGAGAGACACAGAGAGAGACAGAGAGAGAGACAGAGAGAGAGATAGAGACAGAGAGACAGAGACAGAGAGACAGAGACAAGAGACAGAGAGACAGAGACAGAAACAGAATCAGAGAGGAAGGAAGAAAGAAGGAATGGGTAAGCAAAGTAAGTAGAACTTTAAAGACAACATTGAAGATATAAATTACTTTATGGGAATAAATCATCAGACGTAAAAAGAACTAACACTGATCTGGAGAAGAAAAATCTTCCTTCTCTCTCTGTGAGTGGAAACAGTCATGGCATGTGGTAGTGTATGCCTGTATTCCAACACTCAGGAGGTTGAGAAAGGTAGATCCTGAGTTGGAGGCCAACATGGTTATACAGTGAAGCCCTGTCTCAAAAACACAAAACAATACAAAATACTAACAAAAGTAAAATGAAAAGGGATGCAGAAATTGCAGAGACAAATGCGTATTAGAATAAATTGTAAGTCTGTGGGCTCAGAGATAGATGGTACATTCCTCATAAACCTAAGGTGCCTGTGGTCATCAGTGATGTTTCAGAGGGGGTAGAGTAAAAAAATCATCTTTATTCTTAGAAATTTGCATTGTGAGGCATTAAGGAATACAAGCCAGCTCCATTTGGAGATGAGAGAAGCCTGAACAGAGATAAAGGTTCGTCAGACCACAAGGGCACACCACTGGGTCAGGGGCCAGATTTCCAACACCCTGTAGGAGTGCACTGAAATTCAAAGGTGTGGGTGAGAAGGCAGATGCAGATGGAGTTGTCAGCAGCCATGAAGAGACACGGGGAATCATAGAGAGGTGAAGTCCAGTCTTCAAAGTGCTGTGAGAGATTCAGTGTGGATCCCTGATGGGTAGGAAAAACGGAGAAACTATGAAACTATCAGAAGTGTGATGGACTGAGAGGAAAAGAAAAAACTGAAGAACAAAGCCTTCCTTTCTGAACACTCAGTATTTCTTTAATTTGCTTAGCTGTTTATTCACTCTGGTGTTTTTTAAATTCTTATTTGTTATTATTTTTAATTTTTCTTTACTTTGGAGAATTTTACGTATAAAATAAAATAAAATATGATCATATAGTCTCCATCCCTGATCATAATTCCTTCAACATGTTCTTCTCCCAACTCATCCATATCTACAGGGATGAAGGGCCATCCATCCCCCAAAGCATGAGAATCCTACCAGTGGCTACCTCATCTTACAACCCAAGATGGCTTGCAATTTACTACCTAACCAGGCTGACCTCTAACTTATATCAACGCTTCTGCCTCAGCCTCTTGATTATTTGGACCCTAGACATGAGCCACCATGCTTGGCTTAAGAACAAAGTTGTAATGAAGTAAGGAGCCTGGCTGCATTGGAGGAATAGAACCACTTTATGTAGGGGCTGGGGAGATGGGGATCAGATTGTAGAATATTGGAATTTACTATCACAGAGGTCAGGCTATTCCAAGGCCCAGATTCTGCAATATTGGATTGCTTGTGGGGAAGGACTTAGGGTCAAGGAGATGAAGATTATATTGTTGGGTAGGTATCTGCATTATGCAATCACGGATGACCTTGGCAAGGTCTGGGGAAAACTGAAGAGTGTGAGTCACACAGTGAGTCTAGGAATCACAGATGAACAGTGTAAATAATGAACACATGGGCTTTTGTTTAATTCAGAGATCACAAAGTGTTATTCATAGATGAGATTTCACTTAATCTTTCTAGCTGATGAGGTAGACATGACTATTCATGTAATTTTATAACCTGAGAAAATGAGATTTAAATCAAGATTTGTCACACCAAATCACTGGACCTAAAAGTGATGGAGCTGGAACTCCGGCCCTCATTTCCTGACTATGGATCTCAAGTTCTTGCCAGGATAATGCAGTCATTGCTGTGATCAAATTTTACCCCTTGGAAGCATTTGAGACCAAGTCTGTGATGCTTAACAAAAAATGTTTTAATGTGAAGTGTAAGATTAGACAAGTTGTTCTTTCTCTAGAGCCACTGGTGGAAACAAAGAATGTACTCCCCACAGCTTGTGCGAAAGACAACAAAAGGCCTGTGCATATACATCAGGCAGCACTCTCCTCAACTGCTCAATGGTAAATGTAGGAGCTTCTTGACATACTATCTATTTACTCTAATTATTCCTTTTTGATTTAGAAGTAGGGCCTCTTGTAGCCCAGACTGGCCTCAAACTCACTACATAGCTGAGGCTTGCCTTGAACTCCTGATTCTCATGCCTGTATCTCCTGAGGGCTAGGATTACAAATGTACATCATCATCTGTCTCTTGGCATATGTAATTCAGTTCACTTATGAACAAGACTGGACAAGAATATTACACAGCAGAAACTGGAGGTGATGATGGACCTCCAAGTACCATGCCTTCCGACCAGCCCTGTGGTGTTTGAAACGGAGACAACTGCTTGACACCAAAGGCAGAATCCCAGAAAATCCAAATAACTAGATACCATCCTAGGCTCTCCAATGTAATACTATCTGAGAACTGTTATGCCCAGATCTAGGGGACCCCTCAAAGACCACCACAGAGACCAAATCTGGTATGTAAAAGCAAAGATCCTTTATAATCTTCAAGCTCCGGGGACTTGGTCTCTCTGTCTGAGGCAGTGGTAAGAGCAAAGAGCCCTGGGCCCAGGCAGGGTAGGGTTTTTATCATAGTAGAGGTTTGGATGAGGGGATTTCCAGGATTCAGGATCTTGATTGGCTGACAATTGTCTAGGGGTATCTGTAAAAAAAAAAATAGGTGTGTGCTAGACTCAGGGACATCTGGCCACCTTATCTAATGGTTCGAATGTTTGGGGTGTTAGGTACTTCCCCATCCCTGGGTAGATCCCTGGGTGGTGTCAGTTTATGGCTGGATCTAGATGTTGCCTGCCAGTAAGCCTGTCACAGAAGCTGTGTGGTCAACCTGTTTTGCGCCCCCCCACACCTCCCAGAATGAGAACAAATACTGACAGGCACACTGATGCCCAAGGATTCATGTTCTGTTACCAAGATAACTATTATGACATTGACATTACGTACGTGTGTTGAGAAAATGCCTCAGCAAGATGCAATAGACTTGAGAATTCCCCACCCCACCATGAAAATATAAGCCAGCTTCCGTCACTAACCATGTCAACCTCAGCAACTACTGACAAGTGACCTCAAAATGGCCAGCTCTACTGTGAGTAGTATGCTGTTTTTCTTTGTATTGCTTTGCCTAAGGAGCTTATCTCCCTAGAGACCCTAATTTGAGACAGCCCCAGGTTCTAATCTCTTGAGGAAAGATATCAAAAGATTGGATGAGAAATATCTTCTTATCCCACAGGAATGCAAAGATTTACCAAAAAGAAATATGATGAAATGTTTTTGAAGTAGAAATCACCCCCTGTGGTCTTCCCATTTTTTTCTTCTATACAAGCTTGTAGTTTCTATTTACCATTCTGGTGAGGACCAAAATGCCTTGTGAGTCTTTTGATTTTGGATTTGTTTTCCAAAACTTTCTAGAAAGAATCGAAGAAGATGTGAAATCGTTGGAAAGTAGACAAAGCTAGAAGTCAGGTGAGCCTCACCCCATCGACTAGAAAAATACTTCTCCAGGCCTGGGAAGAAAAGAAAAGACAGGAGGGAGTTGATGCGAACTTAGTTTTCTGGGCCTTGGAAACAGAAGACCTTCATTCTATATCTCTTATATGGTCCCTGTGTGACATGAATTTTGTCAACTTGACTTGATTATGGAATACCTATTGATGAGGGTGCACCAGTGAGGATTTTTCCAGAGAGGATTGACTGGGGAGTGAAAAACCAACCCAGCATATGGATGACACAAATCCCACAGGCTGGATTTACCAGTTGAATAAGAGGAGATGGAAGGGAGATCCAGCTGGGTATCTGTATTCCAATTTCCCTGATTCTTCATCTGCCCAGATGTGATCAGGGATCCTGACCTTCTGCCAAACCACAGCCACAAGCTGCTCCTGTCATCTTGCTTTCCCTGCAGTGTTAGAATTCTGCCCTTACTCCAGCTGTGTGGCCGCACATATGCAGTTTAGGAGTTAAGCAAAAGGTCTTGTGTCTTACGTCATCAGTGTGTGCTGGTGACTACATTGACTATGTGTGAAGCTCCGCAAGCCTGCTTCATGGAGAGCCCTTAAAAAGCCGGTCACGCCGGGCGGTGGTGGCGCACGCCTTTAATCCCAGCACTCGGGAGGCAGAGCCAGGCGGATCTCTGTGAGTTCGAGGCCAGCCTGGGCTACCAAGTGAGTCCCAGGAAAGGCGCAAAGCTACACAGAGAAACCCTGTCTCGAAAAACCAAAAAAAAAAAAAAAAAAAAAAAAAAAAAAAAGCCGGTCACTAGCCGGGCGGTGGTGGCGCACGCCTTTAATCCCAGCACTGGGGAGGCAGAGCCAGGTGAATCTCTGTGAGTTCGAGGCCAGCCTGGGCTACCAAGTGAGTTCCAGGAAAGGCACAAAGCTACACAGAGAAACCTTGTCTTGAAAAAACCAAAAAAAAAAAAAAAAGCCGGTCACTGACCCCACCCGCACTCTGTTCTGCTCTGTCTCTTCCCCCACCATCTTTCCCTCTCTCCGTACGTGCTTTCCTCTCCAGGCCTGGCTCTCCTGTATCCCCTTCCCCGCTTTTCCTCCTAATAAAGCTGTGAATATTGATACTGAGTTCTGTCGTAACCAGCGCTGCCACCAGCGCTGTTTATCAGACCTTTCATGCAGGACAGATTATGCTCTCAAACTGTGAGCCCAAATCAGTCCTTCCTACCTTATGTCATTTATCTATCTATCTATCTATCTATCTATCTATCTATCTATCTATCTATCTATTTATCTATTTATTTGTTTATTTAAATATGGAAGGCTTCATGAATTTGCAAGTCATCCTTGTGCAGGGGCCATGCTGATCTTCTCTGTATTGTTCCAATTTTAGTCTATGTGCTGCCGAAGCGAGCATCCTTATGTCATTTATTGTCAGTTATTTCGTCACAGTATGAGAAAAGTAACTAACACACCTAGGAAGATGGGTCCAGGTCTATGGGGGCCTGGAGAGTAGAAGATGGACCAACCTTTTAAAACAGAACCTGAGAAACACAAGAATATCCTTTGAGGGAAATGGTTCCTTAGAGTATCCAGGTGAAGAGGTCCACAGACAGACTTCAAGACAGGGCTGAAAAACTGCACTCAAAATCCTGTACCTATGTGTATATGAAGGATGGACTGACAGAATTCTAAGATCTAGAGAGAAACCATTATGGAGAGGACCAAAGGACACCACAGTAGTGACTGGGATGGATAGATGAATGAAGTCCAAACATCATCCTCGAAGTGCATGTTGAGCCTTTGGAAACTCACCGTCAAATCTTAGATTCCAACTTGGGACAGAGAGAGCACACATAATGCTACACAGTAGCAAAATATGTGTTTGAAGTCCAATGTGAGTTATAAAAGTTAATTGGAGGATTTAGATTCGCATCAACTGAATTGCTGTCCATGTCTTTGCCTCCCTCATACATTCATGTTTGGATACACGTACTGAGACCCACACAGTCTACCCATCCTTCTGGCTTCAGTGGTCACTCAGTCCAGTAAACAGATACGGCAGGAAACATCCAGGTTTCTAGGACTACTTACTAGACTGCATCTCTGAACAAAAGTGAGGATGTTCATGATCTTATGGGTCTTATGGTTTAGCCCATTGGATGGGCAATATTTAAACCTCATGCTGTAGTCAATAAGTACAATGAAAGATACGCATCCAGGTCAGGGAAACAGTTGGGGCTTTTGGTAATTTCCAATGTTTTTTTTTCTTAGTGACAGTATTGAAGCAGGTTAACTGAAGTTGTGTTCTTTGGAGTATGGGCTATAGTTTCAGTGTAGTAAGGCCATTTTTCTTTTTCTTTTTCCTAAGACAGGGTTTCTCTGTGTAGCCTTGGCTCTCCTGGATCTTTCTCTGTAAACCAGGCTGGTCTCAAATTCAGAGATCCGCTTGCCTCTGCCTTGTCAGTGCTCGGATTAAAGGTGTGTACCATCAGTTCCTGGCTAGGCCTTTTTTCTTAAGAAAGCAAATGAGGAAAGAGAACATTTATATGGGAGTTATAACTAACGCAAATCAACCAATGATCCTATTAGTAGACTACAAACAAGAGGAAATAGAAAGAAGACACCACAAAAAAATGAGCACAGAATTTACTTACATTAATTCAAATCCAAATATGCCTGTTTCTGAACCTGGGAAGCTTCAGGACACTATGAGAAACAAAATCGTAGCCTCTGGGTCTGAATGACTATCTCTGGCCTTTCTAGCTGTGTTACCTTGGGCAAGTCACTTAATCTCTCCTCTCTCTATATATATCTATATCTATATCTATATGTATATGTATATCTATATCTAGATATAGATATAGATATACATATACATATATCTATATATAATATATATACATATATATGATTATATATAATCATATATATATATATGATTTTCTTTTCTATATTAAGAAACATAAGCAGGGCAGTAGTGCCTCACACTTTTAATCAGGCACTTGGGAGGCAGAGGCAGGCAGATCTCTGTGAGTTTGAGGCCAGCCTTGTCTACAGAGTGAATTCTAGGACAGCCACAAAAAAACCCTGTCTCAAAAAAGAAAGAAAACATAAGTCTACAATATATACAATAATGTTTATAGATATTTTAACTTGCTACACTGTAGTTCAGTGGCCTGAGTTCAATCACCAGAACCCATGCCAAAGTCAGATGGGAGGCACAGATGGCAGCGTGGCTTGAAGCTTACTGGGCAGCTATCCTGAAATCCATCAAGGTGGCAGAGACAAAACAGACAGATTCTGACTTTGCATGCATGCTGTGGTACACGTGTGCCTCCACTTACACACAGACACACAAGTATACACATACAGTTTAAAGAATAAGTGGGGATGAACGTGCTGTGTATTATTGATAAGATTTCACTGCCTTGAGCTGGAGAGATGGCTCAACAGTTAAGAGCACTGGCTGTTCTTCCAGAGGTCTTGAGTTCAATTCCCAGCAACCACATGGTGGCTCACAACCATCTGTAATGAGATCTGGTGCCCTCTTCTGGCATGCAGGCAGAAAGAACACTGTCTACATAATAAATAAACAAATACATCTTAAAAACAAAAAAGTTTCCCTGCCTTGTGAGCACAATGAACACGGGGATCCTAACTTCAGGGGTCCTCAGTGCTCCTTCAGAATTGACATTGGCTTCCCTTTTGCTGCACTGTCTTCCCCCTCCCTGCCAGAGGAAATAGTCTGTTCCCTGAAAACTCAGCACTCAGGGCACTTGTCCCCTGTGCATCCTTTCAAACACTGCCTCTCACTATTGTTTGTGCATTTGGATCTCTCTCTCTCTCTCTCTCTCTCTCTCTCTCTCTCTCTCTCTCTCTCTCTCTCTTTCTTCCATCCTCTGTAACCTTCTTTGCTTATAGGACCTCCTTTCTTTTTTTTTAATTATGAAATTTTTTTTCATTTTACACACCAATCAAAGATCCCCTCTTCCCTCCTCCTGTCCCCCCAGCCTCCCCCTCCCAACCCATCCCCCCCACACACCCCACAAGAAGGCAAGGCCTCCCATGGGGAGGCACATCCAGTAGAGGCAAGTCCAAGCCCTTCCTCCTGCCTCAAGGCTGCATGAGGTGTCCCATCATAGGTAGTGGGCTCCAAAAAGCCCGCTCATGCACCAGGGATGGATTTTGATCCTACTGCCAGGGGGCCCCCCAAGCAGATCAAGCTACACAACTGTCTCTCCATTCAGAGGGCCTAGTCCAGTCCCATGCAGGCTCCACAGCCGTTGATCCAACTTTCATGAGTTCCCACTAGTTTGGTTTGGTCGTCTCTGCAGGTTTCCCCATCATGATCCTGATGCACTTGCTCATAGAATCCCTCTCCTCTCTCTTTGACTGGACTCCTGGAGCTCCACCTGGTGTTTGGCAGTGGATCTCTGCATCTGCTTCCATCAGTCACTGTAGAAAAGCTCTGTGATGACAGGGTATTCACTGATCTGATCGCTGGGGCAAGCCAGTTCAGTTCAGGCACCCTCTGCACTATTTCTAGTAGTCCAAGCTGGGGTCATTTTTGGGGATTCCTGGCAACTTCTCTAGCACCTGGTTTCTCTCTATCACCATGATGTCTCCCTCTATCAAGATATCTCTTTCATTGCTTTCCCACTCCATCCCTGTTCCAGCTTAACCATCCCATTCCCTTATGTTCTCATCCCCTATCCCCTACCCTCCATTGCCCAGTCCTCATCAAAAGTTTACTCATGGAGATTTCATCTATTTCCATGGGTCCCTCTTTGGGTCTTCCTTGTTAGCTAGCTTCTCTGGAGCTGTGGATTGTAGTCTGGTTAAACCTTTGCTTTACATCTAGTATCCACTTATGAGTGGGTACATACTATGTCCTTCTGAGTCTGGGTTACCTCACTCAGGATGATGGCCCTCTCTGCTTATCAGGCTCTCTGGAGCTTCCCAGTAGATTCTTAGCAAATTGCATTGTACTAATGGGTGTTGAAAAATGGCTGCAGTTTCTAGGAATTATGCAACAGCTCCTGGGATTTGAGAGTCAGAGATCATCTACACCCCTTCCCTGTCTCTGAGGGCACTTGATGCTCCCTTATCATAGCCAGAGTTCCAGCCACTGAAATCACTTTTTGCACTCGGTCACAAGTGTGTTCCCAGGTGCTCTTCTCCTCAGGGACTGTGAGTATACTGTTTGATCTCAAAGTGAGTGCCTCTTAACTCCAGGGCTTGATACAAACAGAGTTTAGGGATTCCGACCAGCAAGCAAAGAAAGAAATCACTACCAGATTAGTCAGCACACATGGATCACTGACTCTTGGCCAAACATTATGCTAATGCTCTCACAGCTATCGAGATATGTGTTTGGTTTGCATTCTTCTGTAGGTAAGCTTTGGTTAGGGACTATGAGGTCTAAGTCATGGAGAAACATATGAAGGCAGGTCAGAAGTGTCAGTGAGGAGAGAAACATTTTACAGTTGGACACCTTTAGCTTTTCTAAAACACATAAATGTAGACACATTTTCTTCTGTCTTCGTACAATGCCTGCATTGTCTTGGGGACCGAAAGGGAAAGAGCTTTGTCCGCTTAAGCCACTCCTGGAAAGGGCATGCTTTTAATAAGCTGTTTCCTGGAGACCATCTGAAATAGAATCTTGTAGATGGTCAGATTTTCCCAGAATGGTACACTGAGAAACTGATCGGGGTTCTTCTGCAATAACATTCAAAACCGACAATTAATTTTTCTGTGAACAGATTCAAACCGCAGTGTTTGTAAATGGCATCAGAAGAAGCCGTGCTGGCTGCAGTCGTGAATGTTTTCCTCCACAAGGAATGAACCTTGCCTGTGTTCTAGCTCTTCTAAGATAGCCCAGGGCCGATGGGAATGCAGCCTCTGAGACCACTAATCCCCAACATTGCCTCTCCCTGGGGAACACTGTCTTTTAAGGTGCCATGGGGATCAGGCCAGCCTGAGGTCCTCATGTCATGTCTGAAAGAGGAAACAACAAAATCTTCATGGGAAAATGATGTAAAAATGAAAATAGTCTAAATAGACAACATTATCTAGCACCCTGGGGAGAGTGTAAGTATAGCCTGAAAGGGGTGGGTTGTGTGTTTGTGAAGCAAGATAATGGAAAAAGGCAACAAAAACTGGATTCTGAGTTTAGTCCCAGCTGTACAAAGGATATGTCTGCTCTTGCCTCTTTCTCTTTAGACATACTCTCCAAGGTACTAACCAATGCTCAGATTCTGATGCTGTTTTCAGACAAATCATTCTGTTGACAATATAACGGATTTTTAAAACATAAAGCAAAAATTTGAATCTTTAATAACATTGTAATAGGGACATTTTTTTTTTTTTGCATTTGGTTGCAGATTAGAAGCCTGGGGATGTCTACTTAACTCTACCCCATTCACCTCCTAGTCTCCTCACTCCATCTGTACCTTCAAAAGAATAATCTGGTGCTACTAGAGCCCAGAGAGGACTCCTCTTTGACTCTGAAACCTTCTCTAACTTTATCCCCCCCAACTACAAATCTCTCGTGTGGTTTTTCCATGCGTCTAGGGTGAAATCATCATTCTTCCTTCCTGTTTTCAGTAGTTTCTGCACATGCCTCAGAAACACCACATCTTGTATCCTTGTCACCACTGTGTGTGTGTGTGTGTGTGTGTGTGTGTGTGTGTGTGTGTGTGTTATTCTCTGCCTTACTTCCTTGAAACAGGATCTCCAGATGAGCCCAGAGCTTGTCATTTTCTGACTGCCCAGCAACCCCCTGAAATCCTCAGTGATCCTCCTGTCTCCATCACCCTTGTGCCCAGACACTGGGATCACAGATGTGGATGGCCGTGCCTGGATGTGACATGGATGGCAGGGATCCAAACTCAAGTCCTTGCACACGGGCAGCAGGAGCTCTTCTTCCTGACTGGATTATCTCCCCGGTCCTTGGCACTGTTTATCTTGCTGTATTGACTAGACTTGCTGGTTGCAGATGCCAGCTCTTTCATGAAAGGGATTGTGTCTGAATCATTTGGGGATCCTCAAGATTTGTGGCAAGTCTTGGCCCAGGGTACATGTCCAAAAGTGTGCTGGGCTGAGAATGGAAAGTAGCCACAGAGTCCCACCTCTAACCAAGAAGTTATTTGCAGCTGATACTTGCTGGGAAAGAGAAATCAGTTTTCTCAGAGTGTCACTGGGTCTATCAACCACACTCCCAGGCAGGCTCTATGCCAACACAAAGCAGACTCCATGTTTTTAATGCGGTTTTTGTTTTGTCTTAGAGAAAGTGAGAGAGAGAGACCATAAAGTTAGGTGGGGTAGAAAGGTTAGAAGGGAAAGAAAATGGTCAAAACTGAATAATTGGTTATATTGTGCACAAAAAAAAAAGAAAAGAAGAAGAGTTGGCCAGTGGGTCACCTTCAAATCCTTTCCAAATCTGAGATGGTTAAATGGTTTCAGTATATGAGCTATCTATTCAATTTATTAACATAATTTAATAGACATAATAATAAACTAATGCTCCAAACTTGGACTGTCCATGGGAAGATACTACAAGAAGAGAAGCGACTTCTGTGTACTACAAAGTACAGATTCCTTCCACAGATATGGAGAAACAGGAGAGATCTAGTTTTCTAAAAGACAGTTGACTGTACATATTTATTTGGTTTTGTACATTGTTTTCATATGAATGGGACCACTGTTCAACTTGAGCCATTTCTAACCAAATTAAAATAACCGAGTTTTAAAAAGTGCTAAAATACCAGCTTAAAGATGCAAAAACACAGCCAGGCGGTGGTGGCCCACGCCTTTAATCCCAGCACTTGGGAGACAGAGCCAGGCAAATCTCTGTGAGTTCAAGGCCAGCCTGGTCTACAGAGCGAATTCCAGGACAGGCACCAAAACTATATAGAGAAACCCTGTCTCGGAAACAAAACAAAACAAAACAAAACAAAACAAAAAGGTGCAAGAACAGGTGCACCAATTCTAGCTAGGAATATAATTATGATGTTACATTTTTTTTGTACTCCACAATTATGTTTAGGAAACCACACAAATAGATCACTGATTTGAATGAAATGCTTACATTTGTAGCAAAGCTTTGCAGTCACAAAAAAAGGTCACAGAATGCACATACTTAGTGTTTATTCCACCTTTTTGTCATATTCCTGGATCCCCCACAAGTGTTATATGAGGAAAAAAATATCAAAACAAAAGTAAAAACTGGAATCAGAATCACTGATGTTGTCAAGGAGGGAGCAGATGATAATTAAGCAGCCATCAGCAAGACTACAGGCAGGGAAAACACTGTGGAAGGTGATGTGAGGCATTCACCAAAGAAGACACAAGTTCAAGCCAATAGAAAGTCTTTAACTAGCTGGTCAGCAACTATGCTAGATATTCGGGACCCAAGCCCAGTCCTGAGCTTTTCTCAGGGTGGGCTTCTAAGCACGAAAACCATATCCTGGTTTGACACACCTCAGCTAATAAGTAAGAACAGTTAGCCAGAACTGGAATCACAGAAGCCAAAAAGCAAGGTTGGTACATTTAGGGATTCTCCCAGATCTATGGACTTTGATGGATTAGGTCTTTGTTCTTATTGCCTGTGTGCTGAGTTTCAAGGCCTTAAATGGAACACTATCATGGTGTCAGTTGTGCTAAGGTCTGGGGGCCTATTACAAAGGCAACAGATTGCTAGAAAACTGTATTCATACTTTCACACCACCCAGAGTAGGAAGGCAAGCATGTGTGATGTTAATTCTACTCAGCTGTTGCCGAGTGGACCAGGAACACATTTGTGGATTCTGGGGATGACGTGTACTGTAATTCTTTGATTGGGATAATGGACATTCTAGAAGAAAAGACGTACAAGACAAAGGTGAAGGAGACTTCTCTTATGTCTTAGCCACATTTAGATGGAATCAAACTTCAGTGCAGTCCACTCTGCTTTGATGAGACTTTGGTTCAGTTCCCAAATTTTGACCAGTGTCCTATGAGAATACTCTGAAAGTGTACTCTTTAATGGTGGGACCGCTCTTTGTAGCTGAGTGTGCATGGGGCTGATGACCAATAGCCGTGTTTGGAGGAAGTCCCAACCTTTCCTCGTATACCCTCCCTATGTGTGTGACTGCTTCTCTATTTTCAAAGTCCGTGGTCCATGTCACTGTCTTAGCATCTCTAGCTGTAACATTAACAACAGCTCTGCAAACATCATCACTCTAGTCATCAAAGGATTTTCCAGTGAGGCCCTGCAGGGTCTCTAGCCAAAGTGGCTGAGGTCACGTTGTCTCTGCTGTTCGTTCAACGTAATCAGCCATCATCTTCCAAGTTTGTTTTTTTATCTTCTCAAAGCTGTTCTTAAGAAGTGGGTAGTCAGAGCCAGACATTAAATTACTAAACGACTGGATATAGTTGTACAGAGCCCGAAAGTCTCCAACAGTATCAAACTTAGGGATCAATTAAAGGTTTGTTTGCCAAGTTCTGCTTTTATTCTCCTTTAAAACAAAAACAAAAAACAAACAGAGCATCCAACTGTTCCATGGAGGAAGTTTAACCCAGTGTTCTGGGTTAGCAACCCCCTGATTAAATTATATTTTCATCTCTTTCTGTAGTTGTGATCTCCAGTTCAACAACCTCCATCTTGGATTGATCTACTCCCACACCCAGTTAAATGTTTGGATCCAATTAACCAACTACTTTTCTAAGTATCAGTTTGATTATGTGTGTGAGTGTGTCTGAGTATGTGTGTGTGTTGGGTGGTAAGGATTCATATGTGAAAGCCAAAGGAAGACTTATTCCCTTTCAACAGAGTCTCTCACTGAACCTGAAATTCATAATTTTGGCTCTGCTGGCTGAGCAGGGAGCTTCCAGGCTCCACTTGTCTCCACTGCACAATTACAGGTGCATGTAACCAGGCCTGTGCTATTTTTATGTGGAGGATGGGAGCTCTAAACTCCCAGCACACAGCACAGCAAACACTCTTACCCACTGGACCATCTCCCCAACTGCTCAACACAATTTGATGACCATGTTCCTCCATGTTCCCACTCATGATCTGGAGAGAGGCTCTGTCTCTACTCCATCTCCTCCAGCAGCAGCAGCTATTAGCATTCTTACACTTCTCTTCCCTCCATATATGCACAGAATCTTTTGTTTCCTAATCTTACAGTGACAGGTCGGAAGAAAAACGTCTTTAAAACTGATTCCCAAATTGCCTTGGAGATGTACTTCTCTTTGTGAAGTTCTCTTGGAGCAAAGATGCTATTATAATTCCTTAGAAGCCAAGCCTGGTGGTATTTTTCTTACTGCATGGCTGTGTATCTGTTTCTTCCTCCCTTCCCACCCCTGCCCCTCTTGTCCCTTAACCCAGACTTACAATAAGAAAAAAAAAGGTGCTATTCTGTCTAATTTAAAGCCAATCACTCATTTTCAGTATGGGTTAAGATTAGAATTAACGAATTTCAGAGTACTGCAATACAGAAATCCCAGAGACGTGGAGGATTTATTAAACACTAAATTCTAGAAAGAATAGGAAGTATCTGGTGTCTTCATTATGATTGTCCTACCCAAAACTAAACAAACAAGAAAGCTTTCTCTAGAGTTATTGGGATGGCCACCTCATCCCCCTCTGAATGCTCCCAATCAGGATTGTGCAGCACTTTTCTCACAGGTAAGACCCCTGTCTGCAACTGGGTGATATGTCACCATGATTTAGAATTGTAGAATATTAAATTTGCCGCAGCCCCTACTGCTGTGGGATGTTCTGTATGTTAAATATGTTGCTCTGATTGGTTAATAAATAAAACACTGATTGGCCAGTAGCCAGGCAGGAAGTATAGGTGGGACAAGCAGAGAAGAGAATTCTGGGAACAGGAAGGCTGAGTCAGAGAGACTCTGCCAGCCGCCACCATGAGAAGATGTTAAGATACCGGTAAGCCGTGAGCCACATGGCAACTTATAGATTAATAGAAATGGGTTGATTTAAGATAATAAGAACAGTTAACAAGAAGCCTGCTATGGCCATACAGTTCATAAGTAATATAAGTCTCTGTGTGATTACTTGGTTGGGTCTGAGCAGCTACAGGACTGGCGGATGAGAGAGATTTGTCCTGACCATAGGCCAAGAAGGACTGGAAAAAACTCTAGCTACATCCTACAGACAAGGAAGTTATTCCAGAGACACAGAAATATGTATTGGTAAATTCAGGACTCAAATCTGTTTCTGGGTTACAATCTAAATAATGTCTCTAAACAGCTTCCATGTAGATGAAAATTGCCACTCTTCATGTCACTTGTTGGTTTTAAATTTGTCTCCAGGAAGCTCTTGGGAACCATCAGTCTGCATGCTGGTGCATTATTATAGCATCCAGTTTGCTATAAACTGCGCTAAGTTTGATTCCAGTTTGGTTCTTTGTCTCTAGTAGAAAGAACTGAAAGAAAATTAGATTCAATAGACAGAAACAGGTATGTTTGGATGGTGTGAAAAGAAGTCAGGAAGTGGCTGGAACAACATTTAAGTGCGTTTTGTAGAATATTTGTAATCTGTAATATGATAACTATGGGGCAAAAAGATAATTCTAATTAACTGAAAAACTGGAATAACCACAGTTAAATGGATTTTTAATTTTTCTTTGCAGACCACACTATAAAGATCATGAAAAGACAGCCAGGTACGATGATGTCTATACTCTCAGGATAGCAGAGACAAAGCCAGCTTAGATGACCTAGAAAGATCCTGTCTCAACAAAGAAGAAAGACAAACTGCAGAGAATGAATTTGCAAAGCTTATCTCTGACAGGATTCACATAGAATATTCAAGAAACTCAATAAAAGAAAGAAAAATAGAAATGGACAATGAACAAATAAATGAAAGGAAAATTGGTGAAAAGCATGTGTAGGGAGTAGAGACATGAAAAGATGTTTGCCGTCATCCATCACTAAGGAAGTAATGAGATTTCAGTACACACACTGAGGAGGTCCATCTTTGTAGACTCCTTATAGCGACTGCTGGCAGGGAGGTACACAAACAAGTTTCTCCTACATGGCTGATGGGAAAGTAAAGTGATGAAGCTACTCTAGGAAATGATTTGACAGTTCCTCAGAAAACTAAATATAAACTTAAGTTCTGACTCATCAATCACACTCCTGAATATCTATTCTAGAAAAATGAAAGCATGTGTGTACTAAAAATGTATATTAATTCCTTTAGAAGGTTTATTTGTAAGAGCCATAAGTTGAAAATAACTCCAGTATCTCTCAACAGATGAACATTTAAATAAAGAGTGGTGGGAATGTACAATGAAAATGAATGGCCATTGACATGTGTAATATCTAATCTCTCAGCAAAAGTATGCTGAGTGAAAGCAAGTCAATCTTAAAAGTCTACATTCTATATGGGTACTATTTTACATCATTCAGAAAGAGACACATTTACACAGCAGGAGATAGTGGTTGCTGAGGGATGAGGTGAGTAACACTCAAAAGTGTAGTTGAAAGTTTTCTCCAGTCCTGCCTGGCCCCACAGTCCCCCAGCCCATTTATAAAATAATCATTCAGAAGCTTATATTAATTATAACTGCTTGGCCATTAGCTCAGGCTTATTACTAACTAGCTCTTACACTTACATTAACCCATAATTCTTATTTATGTTTAGCCTAATGGCTTGGTACCTTTTCTCAGTTCTGCCTTGTCTTCTTGCTTCCTCTATGTCTACCTGGCAACTTCTGACTCCTCCCTTCGTCTTCCCAGCACTGTCCTAGTCTGCTCACCCCACCTATACTTCCTGCCTGGCTACTGGCCAATCAGCATTTTATTAAACCAGTGTACAAGAGCATTATCCCACAGCACAAAAATACAGCAAATTATCTAGGCTAGAGCCTTAATGTGAGGAGCTATCAACATACAGATGACACTGATAGACATGAGATTTTATAAAAACCCCTTTGGAACAAAGGAACACAGAAACAAGTGAAAAACCCAAGCCGTGCATCCTGAAACATACACTTAAAAATCTTTAAGAAAAGTACAAGGTGATGAGAAAGGTTGGAGCACAGACAAAGACCACTTTGGAGTCTTGAAAGATACAAAGCTAGGTCTGTTCTTGTTTCAACTCCATTACTTGGTTTTCATGGTGGATATATGTGAACGCAACTTTCTGTGCACTGAGGATGAGCTTTGCATCCCCAAAGAAACCAATGTGTGCTGTTACTGTGAGCCAGTGACTGTAAAAGTTGGGATCTCTCTTCAATTCTGTTGACCATCAGTACAATAACAGACAGAACTAGTCACTGAGCACATTTATCACAATAGCCCACTTAGAAAAAGTGATTTAAAAGAAATTTGTCCTGGGAGACAGGTTTTATAACCTGAAAAATTTCCCCATTTAGTCTGTCTAAAACCACATCAAATCATTCTATTACAGTGTTATTCAATATGTAAATCGTATTCTATATATAAACTGTGTTTTATTTTAAAATAAGAAAAGTATGAATCAGTGGAAAAGAAAAAGATAAGGCCAGATTGTACTGGAGTCATAGGGCATGGGATAATTTCTCTCTGTGCTTAATATTTTTTACATTGTGGTTTTGGAATTTTAAAAAATGAAAATAAAAATATTTTCGTGTTTACAAAATTTCTCAAGATAGTAAGTATACAGTATGCTCTATAATCCTGTATGTATACCAGCTCCAGTGAGAAACCATCACCCGTCACAAAGAAAGAACTGTCCATTCAAAGAAAATGCAAAGTCATTTTAAGCATGACAGAGGACTGAGTTGATCTCCTCTATGCTGCTCCCCACTTTAGTTTTTAGAATTTATGCTTTATTTTATACTTTCTTAAGATGTTAAAATTACAAGCTTAGGATTTCCACTCAAAATTATCAATGTGAAAAACTTCTGCCATAAATATCATCAGGTGGGTTAAGAAATTACTTACATTATCAAAATATTTCTAAGTAATAAGCTACAAATATTTCAAAATATATGGCATTAAATTCTTATATATATAGATATAGTATGACAATAGTTGAGTTTACATATATTTTCTTCCTTTTTTTCAGTTTCCTAATGTTTTTTAGGGTATGGTGTCATTAGCTAAGGCTGGCCTTGAACTCCTGATTTTTTTCACCCTTACCTCCCAAGAACTTGAACTTTAGGCATGCACCACTACGCCAAACTAAGTATACATTCTAAACACAAAATTTATTGTAGCATCATGTACTTTAATTTGATTAAAATGGATCTTCTTGACTTCAATTTTTTCCTTTCCTCCTCTCACATAAGAATATTCACACTCCTTTACTAGAGACTAGAACATGAACATTAAAATTGATTTCAGATTTCCTCTGGTGTCCTTGGTTTCTTCCATTCTCTATCTTTTTACATAGAACAGAAATTGATTATCTTGTCTAACCATGATGATAGTCATGAGCAAGTAGTATTATACACAGCATCACCAATGTGCACACAGAGCTCATCCACCACATACTCAGCCTGTGTCTCATCTGTCAATGGCTAATGGAGACTATTCTTTATGGTTACGTGTCTCAGAACCTCAAGAGTGTAAAAGCAGATCTAAACCATCATAATGAAAGAAGTTCTTGAATGCAACAAAACAAAGACAAATGTATAAGACTGTAGTATATTTTTCTCCATCAAACATTGATAATTTCCCTCCAGTCCTTCAAGTATCATTTTAAATGGTATAAGTGAATGGTCCCTTTTCTATTCATAAAATTATGTGGTGTTTGAATGATTTACATATTTAATAACTGAGCCATCTAACATTCTTTATATAAGCAAGTCCTCAAAAATTATAAAATCAAAAAACAAAGTGTAGCTGACTTGCAAATGTCTAATTAAACTGCCATTGAAGGTACTTAGACTTCCATTAGGTAGTAAATGGCAAAGCAAACAGAACACAGGCCTCCTTTCTGAGCTGTGGTGGGTAATACAATAATCCAGCAAGCTGTCTTCATCCAGTTACCTCCAACAAAATGGAGATGCACATCTTGTTGTCTCACCAAGTTCTTGCAGTGATCCAAACTTACTCATGTACTTCTTACAAGTTCCTACATGCACCTCGTGTCTCTGAGGCAAACCAGAGCCCTAGTCCACGTAGTATAGCTCTGATATACCAATTCTATTCTTTTGGCTATGTCAGTTGTTGGCACTCCCTCTGAAGGTATACCTGGCAAAATGGACATGTTCACTTTTTGTTTTTTACACTGGTCTCAACACAGGGCTGTCAGAACATGTGGCCACAGCTTATCTGGACCAGCTGGTGTAGAACTTCCAGGCATTCAGAGGATCGAAAGAGATGATAGGCAGGTAACTGAACTCCAGAGACTGCAGAGTAGAAGAAGCAGCATGGACTTGTCCTTGTCACTACTCATAAGGGCACTCCTCTTGTTTGCTTGCCTCCTACATGAGTGTGCTGAGGGCCATGGCAGTATACAGCAGGTGACAACTAGTTTTTGACAAGTCAACCCACCAGATGTATAACTGCCTGATGGGGAGCCCCACCTGGCAAAGCTGTGGGGTCATTGGCTGTGGAAACTGGTTGTTTTCTGTCTGTAACTTTCTCATGTGCCACTGCTATACCTCCCTAAAAAGAACATCTGTGGGGTTCCTTTCATAGCCCATTGGTAGTGTGTTTTCCATCCTTGGGCACACTCACAGTCGTGGATGGTCAGGAAGATGATTTCTGTTTAAGCTGTATAATTCTGATGTATAAAAATAATATCGGAATATTTTTCTTAACTGACACAGGAAAGTAACAGTATTCTCAGTCTCAAACACAGCTAATATTAGAACAAATTCAAAACAGACTAAGCTGCCTCTGCAAAAAATATACAAAGACAAGATCCCAGGTGTTTTTTGTTGATAAATCAAGGTCGGAACAGAAGCAACTTTAGTAGACATAACTCCCTGCAATAATTCTTTTTCTGCACGTACCCCTACCACTCAGGGTTCAGCCCTGCTACTGCTATTGTAAGCCCTGAATTTCAATGTCATTCTCTGTCTGGGAAAGAGTCACATACAAGGCCAAGTGTTTACTTACTGGCTGGTCTTTGTGACCTAACTAGCCTGAGAAAAACTGTGTGACTTATCATGTGTTAGGACCATGGGCCAGACCCTGAAAATGTAACATATAATTGTCCAGAGTTTGGCTAAGAGAAAGCAGTGGCAATATAGAGGAGGAAACTATGCAGAACGTGAGTGAAGTGTGTGTGTGCTGAGCTAGAGATGAAGAAGAAGCAATAGAGAGGGGGAGAGAAATGTGAGAGAATGAATGAATGAGAGAGTGAGTGAAAACAGATGTAACTGTGTGTAGAGATATATGGTGGTATGTATAGAAAGAAATATATGTAGCTGTATGCATAGTACGTAGCAATGTAAAGACAGAAGGAATCAGAGACAATTTTTAAAATGGAGTAAAAGAGAAAGTTATCATCAGAAAGTGTGTTTTTTATTTTACCCCTCAGGTAGATAAAAACTTATTTCTAAAGACTCTCAGATAGAAAAAGTCTAGTCCTCAGATATATAAGAATTTTTTCTAAGGCTTCACCACCTTCATGGAATTATTTGCATACCCTGGTGGTAGCTGGAGGCTGACCCCTCAAGCTTGAGTGTAACTGAGGAAAATCAATCCAAAGCCTATCAGTGACAACTTCCAGTGTTGAATGTCCCCCTCCCATAGAACCTAAACTTCATAAATCATAACCATATCTATCCAGTCCTTTGAGCAGTACCTCCTATGTAGTAGGGGGTCTGTGATATTTGAAATACTTAAGTCTGCTAAAAACATCTAAAGCATGTATTTATGGAAAACTCCCTTGTTAATGACTAATCCCTGGGCAGAACCTGTCTGTAATTTAAATATATACAGAATTTCCCCCTCTCTGGGTAGAATTTTATAGATCATAAATTTAAATGCTCAGAGACATTTAGAAGTTATTTATTCTTACTGTCTCAACCAGTCCTCTGGCGCTGAACTATTGACTCAGTGGAGCTTAGCTGAAACTGGCACTAATCTAAGTAATAATATTTTCTATTTTTTCCAGGACCTTTCTGCCAAGAGCTTTAAACAGTGATGAGGTAAGCAGGAAAAGGCCAAATCCTGAACTTTGCCCTTGGATCTGGCTACTGCAAAGTTTTCTCTGCTCCAGGTTAAACCTCAGTTCTGTTGAATCTTTGGTCCACAATGACTCAGTTACAATGGTGTATCATTACAGATCCCTGTCCTCATGCATGTACAGCATGAATACTTGAGACAACATTCATAAAGATGGTCAAATTATATTGAAGGATAAAGGCCACAGCCACAATTGTAGACACTCTTTTTGTGTTTGGCTTTGTCTTTCTTATTTTACTTACAGTTAGTGCAGTGACCAGGGCTTCCAGAAGATAGAAATTGCATCTTGAGTCTCAAGTGATTCTTACCAGCATGTCATCCGGCAACCAAAGTGGCCCAAGCTTCGGTTGCAGACATCCATAAGACTCAACTAGGGAAGCCAATGGTCTTCTTTAAGGGGTCTCTTGTCCTAGATCATCCAAGATTCATTAGATGGATAGATTAAAGACTTCTGGAGGGAGTCCTGCCTCAGGACTTGATTCTAGGATCTGTTGCCTAGTAAGATTGGTACCTAGTAAGAGGAATTCCATAGACTAACCAGAAGCAGCCAAGATAAAGAGGAAAAGAAAAACATAACCTGCTAGTGATTTATAGAGTTAATACATCTGATTGTGACAATCCCTTACATGCCAGTGAACACCTTCCTTGTTTTATAGAAGAGGAAACTGAAGTATAAGCTGTAACTTTTTTCAGGTAATAGTAAACATATGGAAGAAAAAGCCATGCTTCAACCATCCAAGAGGAGGAATTTGCACGCTGTTAAAAACAAATTAAACTGGAAACACACACACCAGTTAGGGGCTGTTACTATGGTGCATGGGGGGAAGTGATGAGCACTAAACTAAAAGCTTCTAGAAGAAAACTTGCTATTTATTGGCTAGAAGAGATATTTTACATTACTTCCTGTGCACACCCTTCCTGTCTCTCCCTCCTCCCATGGTTGTTTTCAATCAAGGGTTTGAAATTGGAGAGCTTCCTGCTCAGCTGAGGAGTAACTTCACTTAATTTTTGTCTATTAAATTGAACGGAAATGTGAGTAAATTTCTTTCCTCAGATTTTATGCCCCATACTTTACAAGACAGGAAAGGATGTTCTCAGCTCTTCCTCCCATTAGGAAACACACAGAGGGGAGCATCTGTTGTCCCCACTGGTGAAGTAGACCATTCTCTAGTTTTTCTCTTGGCTTTGGACCCATGTATTTCTATTGACAGTGCCTACGTTCACACTTGTGGAAGATGTAAAATGGTTATAAGCTGGCCCTACCCATTTTCCCAAAGCTAGTTTTACTGAGAAACTTTGTATGCTATGTTTTACCAAACATCTGTTAATATAGTGCCTTCTCTCTCTCTCTCTCTCTCTCTCTCTCTCTCTCTCTCTCTCTCTCTCTCTCTCTCTCTCTCCCTCTCTCTCACTGGCTCTTGCTCTTTCTCTTCCTGACTCCATCTCTATCTCTATCTATCCTAAAGATAAGAAGAATTATTAATGTCCAAGATTCCAAAAGGAGTACCGATAATGATGGAAATAAATAAAAGGTTATGTGCACCAGGCTGTGTTTTCCAGGGCAATACTTACTCCTACTTTGTATCCTAGCCAGTGCTCAGTGCAGGGAATCAAATTGTATCTCTGATTCTCTGATTCCTTATCTACAAAATGAAGATTAGGGATAGCTAATTTTTAACCAGGATAATTCTATTCCTACTCCCCCTTTTTAGGATCACTATAGGATATATATATATCAGATAGATAGATAGATAGATAGATAGATAGATAGATAGATAGATAGATAGATAGATAGATAGACAGACAGACAGATAGAACGAACACGGTGAGATTCCATCATCTCTCTATATATAGAATATGGTGAGATTTCCATTATCTCATGTTGAATAAAATCAAAGCTCCTCTAGGAAACCCTGACAGCATGTCAACCATCATTAAAGTGAAAGAACAAAGATAAATGGCCGGAGTCTTTGATCCTGAGGCTTGTTAATCAGTCCATTAAGAAAAATCAAGGGTAAATGTAAATCATTGTCTCTAACCATATTAGACCCCGACAGAGATGACTCTCTGCATGTTTCAGAGGCCTGCTAGCCTCACTCAGATCTAATAAACAAAGTGCTTTGATCTCTGCTTTTCCAACTCAGTCAACCCTGCTGTGGATGTCTTTCTGTATGCTGTGAATATATGTTGCTCTGATTGGTTGATAAATAAAGCTGTTTGGCCTATGGCAAGGCAGCTTAGAGGCAGGCTGGAAATCTAAACAGATAGACAAAAAGAGAAAGGAGAGGTAAAGCAGATACTGCTAGCTACTGCCAGGAGAAGCAAGATGTAAGGTATTGGTAAGCCACAAACCATGTGGCAAAGTATAGATTTATAGAAATGGGTTCATTTAAGATATAAGAGCTAGCTAGCAAGATGCCTGCCATAGACCATACAGTTTGTAAGTAATATAAGCCTCTGTGTGTTTAACTGTGTTTCAAGTGGCTGAAGGACTGGGTAGGACACAGAAAATCTTCCAGCTACACAACCCTGTACTGAGAGAGGTAGCATAGGCTAGACTAAAGTTAGGTCTGCAAAGTTGATAATCCAGGCTATCCCACTCACATCTGTGATTGGCTCAAGGAACAGCTTCTTTATAGCTAGTATCTTTCCCCCTAGATTTCAAAGTCTTAGATCAACTTACTGAAGGAGTATGAACATGGTAAAATGTGCTAATTCATTGAAATCACCTTGATTGTCATGTACCATAGCCAATGTGGTAGAGTATAAAAAGTAAGATCACAAACATGAATACATGTTAGTTCCTGCCTACCTACTTATCAAGAGCAATAACATATTGACAGTTCTGTGAAGGAACACTGTGAAAGACACAGTGGAATTACATTGGAGAGGGTCATCACTTTATTAGGAAAGAAAAATCACAGAAAACTTAATTGAGAAGTTATTTCAAGTATAGTTGGATGTTCCTCAGGTCCCACCAAGCCCCCACAGTCCTGTGGCCCACTTAAAGAATAATCATTCAGAAGCTTATATTAATTATAACTGCTCAGCCATTAGCTCAGGCTTATTATTGACTAGCTCTTATGCTTAAATTAACCCATAATTCTTATCTCTGTTTAGCCACATGGCTTTTCTCTGTTCTGCCTTGTCATCTTGCTTCCTCTGTGTCTGGCTGGTGACTCAGCCCTTCCTCTTCCCTGCATTCTCCTCATCTTCTTGTCCCATCTATACTTCCTGTCTGGCCACTGGCCAATCAGTGCTTTATTTATCAACCAATCAGAGCAACATATATTCATAGCATACAGAAAAAACATCCCACAGCAATCAATTTGAGCCTAGTAGTACAGACTGGAAGAAGTGGAAGGAAGTTGTAGAATTCAAGACCAACCTAGGTTCCTTCTTATCAGGCACTTTGCCTCAGCAATGAGAAAAGTACCTAGTAGAATGCTCTCACACAGGTCTGAAAATGCTGGACATAACTGTTACCCCAGCAAATATCTAAGCAAAATTATCCAGATGGCTACCTGGAAAAGTATCTTGGAAGGTCTTTTCAATTTTTTGCAAAGTTTATCCTAGTATTGTAGACATAGAGAGATCTACAGGTAACATTCACAGATGAGTAGGGCTGCTAACAGCATCACAGAAAAGAGGGGCAAGGCTTCCTACAGAATAGAATTGCCAGGAAGTGCTTTGCTCTTCAGCTTCACAGATGGCTCTTGTTTTTAACTGAAGATCAACTTGAAAGCATAGCAGAGTTATTTATCTGAAGAAGGTTATTATTATACCTCACTACTACAGAACACAGCGTTTGTTTTAAGCTACCATTTACCAATCACAAACAATGGATCAGATGGCATTTGAAGTGCTTTGCATTTGTTGCCATAGTTAACCCTTGCAGCAAGGCATTGGTATTAGTAAAGCCATTTTTAGATGTGTATAACCAGGTGAATTCCAACAGGTAAAATGATACAGCTAACTTTGAATAGGTTGTAAGTAATAAAGCTAGGGTTAATTTTGCATCCTCAGCTATGGTTCAGTAAACACCACCAGGCATTTCAGATGCAATGATGTTAAAGTTTTGCTTTCTGACTTCAGGTGGTGAACAATATGCTTGCAGAAACCAGATGCTAATGAAAGCAAAGTAATGTCAATGCTGAGGTGTTAGAAGCAATGTCTTATAGCATCAATTAAGAATAGGAGGTATCTAGAAAAGCATGTTAAAAAAGAGAAATTTAGTGAAACTTCTAATGAAAATTTTATCCATAATTTATGGAAAAAAGAAATCTGGACAAATGTATTTTTTTAATATTGTGTATATGTGAGTGTGTTGTTGTCGGAATTCCTGGCCACTCCCCCTGACCCCCAGCTACATGACTGCACACACGCTGTCCAGTAGCTAGGCAAGATGTTTAGTCATTGTAGAGCTTTACGTCCTATGTAATCTGTGCGCTGCATGATCACATAATTAATGTGCAGCGTGATCACATAATCTATGCACATTCATGGTATAGTTACATAAGCCCATATGCCCATGTGTGGGGGAATCCATAAAAAAGCAGGTCACAGACTCCTCCCCCCTCTTCTTCCTCTCTCTCCCTGCACCATTTCTCATAGGCCTAAGCTCTGCCCCCTGTTCTTTTTCCCCTAAAAAACTCTTATAGTGGGTTTTGCCTTGCCTTGTGGCTTTTCTTGCATGGTAAACAGTGCTGCTTCATGAATAACTCAGTGCCACATAATAATAACTAACTTTGGTGCCGAGATGAAGCAGGCTCTCCCAGCGCTCTGCACCCGGGACCCTGTACCAAGGTTTTGCTCTATCTACAACTGCCTGCTTCTTCACTTGCCCAGCCACGGAACCACTTCACATAACACCAGCTGCTTCAGTTGGTGAGTTCTCCCTTTTCAGCCAGCATAAACTGCCTTCATTCTCTGGCCATTTCCCACGACTGTAGTCTGAGATATTTTTCTCGCTGTTGGACCCCCAGGGCGTCCTCGCGCTGTGTACACGTTACTCATTCTCTCATGCTCGATGAAGCATTAAATGCTGTCAGATCCCTGGGGCCTCCCCAGCTATGCACACCTTGGCCCTCACCCTTCTTCTTGCTGAAGCTTTGGGTGACTTGCACCAGTGTGTCAGATCCTTCCTTGATCTTGTGGATGCCTGAGATTGTCTTGGATCATGGTTTTTTGTTTTTTTTTTGTTTTTTTTTTCTGCTGCAGTCATAGACATAAGGCTTCTTCCTCTTAGTCTCACTCCTCTGAGAAATGCCTTAAATATCCCTTAGGTAACAATAAAAATGGCCACCTAATGGCTTCTTGCACCCTGATATTTCATGGAAATTATCTAACTTCTGCCAGTGAATAGGCAAACGAAAAGTTACCTTATCCCCAAGCTTTGTTTACCTAAGTTTTTTCCTCCCTCCTTGATTCTTTCTCTCCTTCCCACATGCTCCTAGCTTTGCAAGGAACCTGAGGAATCTCTAACTCCAATAAACCTTTAGCACTCTTCTCCTCTCTGGTATTGGGCAAGCACTCCAATGGCTGGACCCTGGCTCCCACCTTTACTCCTCCTGTCACTAATTCTCGAGCTGCCCTGAGGAGCACAGATGGGGCTGGGAACAGGCTAGGATACATGCAAATGAGTTTCATCAAACTAATGCTGCTCACCCACCCAGGGCTGAGGCTGTTCCCAATCAGGACCCACATTGGGAATATAATATCCTGGTGGCTTTCTAGCTAGAGATCAGTTTATAACCTGCCTCCTGGCAGATATTCCTAAGGCTGCCCTCAAACCAGTAAACTATAAAAAGCTAGAAAACATAATTCAAGGTAAGGAATAAAATCCATCCCATGTCTCCCAGAGCTTCCCTGATATCAGGGCTAAACTTAAGCATCTTGAGAGTGGGCCCCTTCCATAGGCAGAAATCTTAGAGGTGGCCATAAACAGAACTGCCAAATGCTGGCACACACTATCCAACCAGCAGCCCAAAGCCTCCAGGTCCCTGTTTTAAATGTGGTAGAGAGCCGGGCGGTGGTGGCGCACGCCTTTAATCCCAGCACTCGGGAGGCAGAGCCAGGTGGATCTCTGTGAGTTCGAGGCCAGCCTGGGCTACCAAGTGAGTCCCAGGAAAGGTGCAAAGCTACACAGAGAAACCCTGTCTCGAAAAACCAAAAAAATAAAAATAAAAATGTGGTAGAGAAGGCCACTGGGCTCGTGAATGCCCTGCCCCACATGGACCACCAACTGGGCCTTGTCAAAAGTGCCACCAAGAGGGACACTGGTCAGCTGACTGCCCCCATGCATCTCATGGCATGAGGACATCAAACAAAGACCATCCTCTAGTGGATCTTGTAGGCTTGGCTGTGGGTGAGGATTGAAGGTGCCATCTGTCACAGGGAAACCAGGGTAGCCATTGCAGTATCAGGTCTATCCATTTCTTTTCTTTTGTACACTGGAGCCACCTACTCAGTCCTGAGGGAGTTCTGCAGTCCCATCTCTTCTTCTCATTTCCCTATTGTTGGGATAGTGGGACAGCCTTACCCACCTCACCAGACCCTACCACTAAATTGTATTTTCAGGGATATCCCTCTCACCCACACATTTTTTAGTTGTGCCAACCTGCCCTGTTCCCCTAATGGGAGGAGATTTTCTAGCTAAAGTAGGAGCATTTATTTTATTTGCAGACTTATCAGCTGCAAGACACCCTTCTGTCTCTACTGACCATATTCTGCTACATCAGTTTCCTTTTGTCTCTAATAACACATTGAAATCTCTAATTAACTGCTCAGCTAATTGTTACAGGACCATCACAGAGCTGGAGGCCAAGGACCACCAAGTATACCCAGGTGGTAAAAAACAGTAACAGTGCAGAGGTATTTACACTACATTCGCAGACTCAAAAGGGTCTGGACTCTGCTAAACTACTAAAGAAAACAGATGCCTTGGAGGTTTGTCTTAGATAAAGCTTGTCTCAGGTAAAAATTAAAAGCATGTTCCAGGTCTCTCTCTCTCTCTCTCTCTCTCTCTCTCTCTCTCTCTCTCTCTCTCTCTCTCTCTCTCTCTCACACACACACACACACACACACACACACACACACACACACAAACACTAACCAATAGAGTACTAAACATTATAATATCATGGCTACCAGCTCAAGATTTTAAATTTCCTGTGGCTGCTTATTAACATTTTAAAAAATTCTTCTGAGCTCCAGAGCCAGCTTGAATCCACCTGGACAGCACCTTGTCAGCTTGTCAGACCCAAACAGCCACAGAGCCCTAAGCAGTGAAAGGTGTTAGATGATTCTCAAAGCAGCTGAGGATAATCCACTACCTCAGGACATTTAGCTACCTCAAAAGTCCCCTTCCCTACCCTGCCCCCCCCCAAGAGTTGACCGATGCCCACCAAATCAGCTGGAAGCAGTTTCAGGAGACACGGTGCTCTCATTCCCATTTACCCACCTTTTTTTTTTTTTATAATAAGCAAAGAGTCTGGAATTTTGGAATTCCTGGCCACTCCCCCAGCTACATGACCACACATGTGCTGTGCAGTAGCCAGGCAAGGTATTTAATTATTGCAGGGCTTTACATCCTATGTAATCTGTGCGCTGCATGATCACGTAATTTATGCACAGCATGATCACATAATCTATGCACATGTGTGGCACTGCTGTGGGGTGTTCTGTATGGCAAATGTGTTGCTCTGATTGGTCAATAAATAAAACACTGATTGGCCAGTGGCTAGGCAGGAAGTATGGGTGGGACTAACAGAGAGGAGAAAAGAAAGAACAGGAAGGCAGAAAGAGACACTGCCAGCTGCCACGATGACAAACAGCATGTGAAGATGCCGGTAAGCCACGAGCCACGTGGCAAGGTATAGATTTATAGAAATGGATTAATTTAAGCTGTAAGAACAGTTAGCAAGAAGCCTGGTATGGCCATATAGTTTGTAAGCAATATAAGTCTCTGTATTTACTTGGTTGGGTCTGAGCGGCTGTGGGACTGGCAGGTGAGAGAGATTTGTCCTGACTGTGGGCCAGGCAGGAAAACTCTAGCTACATGGCACAGCTACATAAACTCATGCCCATGTGTAGGGGAATCCATAAAAAGTGAGTCACAGACTCCTCCCCGCTTCTTCTTCTTCTCCCTCCCTGCACCATTTCTCATAGGCCTAAGCACTGCCCCCCTGTTCTCTTTCCCCTAATAAACTCTTACAGTGGGTTTTGTTGTGCCTTGTGGCTTTTCTCACATGGTAAACAGTGCTGCTTAATGAATAACACTGTGCTGTATAATAATAACAAATGTGTATGAGTGTGTATGTGTGTGTGTGTTTGTGTGAGTGTGTGTGTATGTGAGAGAGAGAGAGAGAGAGAGAGAGAGAGAGAGAGAGAGAGAGAGAGAGAGAGAAAGAGAGAGCCACATGTGTAAGGGGTGCTTGAGGAGGCCAAAAGAAGGCATTGGATCCTTTGAAATTGGAGCTACAGGTGGCTGACTGCTGGTGTGGCCTAATGTGGGTGCTAGCAACCAAACTCCTGCCCTCTAGAACATCAACTGTACTTAACCACTGAGCCATCTCTACAGCCCCAAGGCAAAGGTATATATATATATATCATGCTTTCAGTTCAGTGCATTGATGGGCAAGTAGATTTAGTGGTGTATGTTGGGAAAACGCAGAGGTTAAGGCTTGAAAAGCAGACATGAGTGACAAGAACAAGACAGCAAGCTGTCCCCTTCCTCCCTCAGAAATGAAGACTTGTACAGCTTCAGAGATTCCGGTTTGGGGGCTTGGGAGACAGCTCAACTGGTAGTGCTTGCTGGGCAAACATGAAGACCTTGGCTCGAATCCCCCACATCCCTGTAAAAAGCCAGACAGTGTGGCCTATCTGTATCCAAATGATGAAGAAGCACAGACCGGGGAGAACCCTGGAGCTTGCTGGTCAGCCCATCTAGTCAAATCAGTGAACTCCAGGTTCAGTGAGAGTCCCTGTCTCAAAAAATAAGTTGGAGAGTAATTGAGAAAAACACCCAGTGTTCAACTTCTGGCCTCCACATGTACATGCGTACATGTGAGCATGCACCCACACCTACACATGCACATACATTCTGTTTATATTTCAGAAATGTTTGTGTGAGAGTAATTCTTTTCCATTGCTTGTGTTGTTGTAGAAAAATATGTTTGAGCATACTCAACAATGAAATTCAAAACTTCATTTCTATGCTCTCCTCCCAGAACACAGCCCCCCACGCCCAAGCTCCATTCCTAGATAATACTGGAAGGCGAGGAGAAGGAAGTGAACCCAAGATTGATGGGCCCTTCGGGGAGGAGGGAGGCATCTGGGGCAGAGCTCTAGATGTTTGTCATGGAATCATCTTCTCCAACAAAGGAGCATGGAACAGAGCTGTCTTCATGAAGTACTACTGCCCTCGTTATAAATGAGCTGTTACAAGAAAGGCTTTTCAGTTAATTAAGCTCTCTGAATGACTCTGTGGAGCACTGAGTTCTGTGATTCATTTTGAAACAAATTTCCAGTCTTTCTCTCGCGGAGGAGGGCTGTCAGTGAGTACGTTCAGCTGTGTACTCCAGCACCTCATCTCCAGTGAGTCAACAACTAGAAGTGAGGACCAATTACCTTCATCGTGTTTTTCCTCCAAGAACTTTCGTTGCTCTATTTTCCCTTTGTTGCTAATGTCATTTTCCCCTGCTAATATTGTTTCATAACATCTGCCAGAAAAATAGGAAATCACTTGCAATCCTGTCGCTTGTCTCTCCAGGTCGCAGAGGCTGTTGTTAGATAAACCTCAAGTGGCTGTGAACAATGCATTTGATAAACTCTATGTGTTAAGTGCTCTGAAGAACATTCACGAGTGGTGGTGGGGGGCATAATGAGTTAGGAAGTCGTGGTAGAGCTGCAGAGCTGGGAACTGTTTACTCACTGAAGTAATTTCTGAGAAAGAAACTTGGAACAGACTTTGGAAAAGAAACTTGTGTCCAGACCTCCTTTTGTTAAAACAGCAAACCTGTGGCCTGGGAGAACATCTTCCTGCCTTAGTAGACCCCAAGCTGCCTCTGGTGCTAAAGTTTCTGAAGTCTTCAGTGATGTGGGCTCACACTCACAGTTAGTGAAGAATAAACATAGTAACATCAGCTCCTGGGATTTCTTCACTCAGTAGTCCGGAGCTGTACAGTGTGGTGTCATCATATTTAATGTTCAACCAAAGCGTGATGTATGTTCAACTCCGTGTTATTCTGGAAACCTCAGCATCATTAGCAAAGTTATATAGAACTAGTGTAGGAAGGAGCCTTCTGACTCTTTGAGAAATCATGTCCTTGGCAATACAGTCTAATATTGGGCATATGACACTTAATAGAAATCGACTTTGTGAAATTTGGGGATTTTATCTCCAGGAGGTCAAACCAAAGTTCTCTATCATTGCCCATGTAAATATTGGATACTTTTTCATTTAAAATAATTCTAGATTTTTTTTAATATGAGTATCTGTCAGTGTTAGTGTTTCTACCTTAATCTAATAATGGAATGGAATAGATAGCTATATGAAATTTTGCTCACTTGGCCATTTCAATCATTTTAATGTAAAAAATAAATTAAAGAATTTTATCAGCTTTTTTTTTTTTAAGATAGCATCTCCCATTGTAGCTCTGGTTAGCACTGAAGTCATTATGTAACCTAAGCTGATTTTGTACGAAGGGGATCACCCTGCCTCAAGGCACAGGAGTATCACAGAGTACATGTGGAGGTCAGAGGACAACTTGTGGGAGTCAGTTGTCTCCTCTACCCTGCAGGTCCCAGGGATCCAACTCAGATCATCAGGCTTGGCAGCAAGTGCCTTTACCTGCTGAGCCATCCTGCATACCCACCCTTCCATTTCCACCCATAAGCTGGACAGATGGCTCAGAGGTTAAGAGACCTTGCTAATCTTCTCTCTGGAAGTTAGGTTCCCAGAGTTAGGTTCCCATTTTCACCCATGAAATGAATGGAAGCTTCACAAAGTCCTTACCAGAAGCCAAGCAGATGTTGGCACCAAAATACCTCCAACTAAAGCCGTAGAAACACTCATTTCTTCATTCATCGGGTATTACTGAAGAGTTCCTCTGTGTCAATGCTGTTTTAAGTACTGGAGATAGAGTGATAAACAACAAAAGATGTGCTATTATTAAACTCACATCGTAATCAGGTTAACGCATTAAGTCATATTAAACCAGCTCATCTCCCCATACCTCAATCCAGTTTCTGTCATAAGTCCTATAAGAAGCCACTAGATTCACAGCTATATGTCACCTCATTTTCTTGGACCCAATTCTACTCTCTCTCTCTCTCTCTCTCTCTCTCTCTCTCTCTCTCTCTCTCTCTCCAACATGTAACCCTATATCCTTTGATATGAGAGCTGTTGTATGACATTTCGTTTGTGTTCTGACAAATAAAGCTTGCCTGGAGATCAGAGGGCAGAGCTAGCCACTAGTTAACCATAGTGGCCAGGCAGTGGTGGCATACACCTTTAATTCCAGCACTTGGGAGGAGGAAGCAGGAAGTATCAGGAGTTCAAGGCCACCCTGGGCTACATTGAACCCTGGGCTAGATTGAAGTAGTCTAAAAGAGAAACAGAGCCAGGCAGTGGTGGTGCATGCCTTTGATCTCAGAACTAGGGAGGTAGAAAGAGGAATATAAGGTGGGTCGAGACAGGATCTCAGCTGCCCATTCAGTCAGGGGATTCATAGAGACAGGATCCCGCCCATTCAGCCAAAGGATTCAGAGACAGGATTACGTCCATTCAGTCAGAGGATCCAGAGAGTTAAGAAGAGACTGTGGCTGCTCCTTTGCTTCTCTGATCTTTCAGCTTTCACCCTCTATATCTGACTCCAGGTTTTTATTGTAAAGACTAATTAGGAACATTCTTCAGAGAGCTGTGTTTCTTGTGTTAACATTAATGACCCAGCATCTGGAGGGGTATGCCAGTTAGCATTAACTGTCAACTTGACCCCACCTAGGATCACCCGGGAAGAGAGTTAAAATGAAGGATTTTCAAGAGCATGCTGCTCTGTGGGCATGCCTTTGGTGGATTGTCTTGATTGTTAGCTGGAGTAGGAAGAAGATACAACACACTGTGGGTGGTAGCATTCCTGAAGCTGTGCACTGAACCACATGAGAGTAAAAAAGATAGCCAGCAAGCAGACAGACAGCAGGGACGCATTTGTCTCTCTTTGCTCTCGGCTATGGATGTGACGCCTTAGTTCCTGCCTTGACTTTCCCCAGATCATGGTCTGTAACCCAGAATTGTAAGCCAAGTCAACCCATCCCCCCTGCTAATTTTCTTTTTGTCAGAATGTTTTATCACAGCAACAGAGATGAACCACACAGGCAGTAAGTCGGGGAGTAGAGTTCAAGGAGATTGGCCAGAGTTTCTTACCTGATGGCAAAGAGCAGAAGCCTCAAGGTGGCAAGGAAGCAATCCACAAAGAAACATTGAAAAGAGGTTTGCAAGCCAAGAGAAGAGCAGGTGCTGTTTGTTGATTTCCAGGACAAAAAGGTCATGGTGGTCAAAGCCTAGTGAGTGGGGACACTGTGATAAGAGAAATCCACAGAGGACTCAAGCACAGATTTTTTTAAACTCATATAAAGTTTAGATTCAGTAAAATATACAGATCTTAAATGGAAAATTACCAGTTATTCTTTTTCTTCACTGATGTTTAGTTGGTGTTCTAATGTATGAACGTAGCACAATTATCCATTTCTCTTAGTATTCATTTGAATTATATCATTACTCCCAATGATGAATAAAGCTTTTATTATTATTACTGTTATTTTATTATATATAAATTCATTGTGTTTATACATCTTAATTTCTCTTGGATAAATATTTAAAGAGGAATTTCTGGGCCATAGGACAAATGTACTTTTGATTTTAAATACAACAGAACTGGGTGGTTTTCAAAAGTAGTTGTCCCATTTTTTATTCCCTTTGGCAATGAAGAATTCTGCTTATTCTACATTCTTTTTGATACTGACAACGTTGGTCTTTTAAAAATATTATTATTGTAGAATACACATCTCCTTGTAGCTTCAACATGTGTTACCCTTTAGTAGAAATCTGAAGACAGCAGAGAAGAAAATCGTGGAGAGGTCATGGGAAAAGTGACTCATACAAAGAAAACAGCAAAGGCTGTGAGAATTGGCTGGGAATAAAAAACAAGAAGGTCGTATTGACTGAAACATGGTGAGCTAATGAGAGTGAACATGTTTTCATCTGCTTGTTAGCCTGTGGGTTTTTTGTTTTGTTTTTTGGTTTTTTTTTTTTTTTTGCTATCATTCTTTCTAGAGATTCAATCCGAGGGTTTTGCTCATCACATTACTAGTTTTAAAGATTCTTTCTATATTCTGCATAAAGAAGAGCTTTTAATTTCATTACTTTCTAAACATGAAGGGAAATGGGCAAAAGGTTTCTATCAGTAGCCCTCTTATATACAAGTGACAAACAGACTGAGAAAGAAATCAAGGGAAACAACACCTTTCACAATAACCTTAAATAGTATAAAATATCTTGGGGTAACTCCAGCCAAGCAAGTGAAAGACTTGTATGATAAAAACACTACGGCATTGAAAAAGCTGTCAGTTCCAGGGCAGCCGGGTCTACAAAGAGAAAACCTGTCTCAAAAAACCACAAAGAAAGAAAGAGAGAGGGAGGGAGGGAAGGAGGGAGGGAGGGAGGAAGGAAGGAAGGAAGGAAGGAAGGAAGGAAGGAAGGAAGGAAGGAAGGAAGGAAGGAGGAAAGAAGGAGAAGAGAAGACAAAGATATCAGAAGATGGAAAGATCTCCTATGCTCATAGAGTGGTAGGATTATGTGAGAGAAAAATTTATTTTTAATAAAAGGAAAAAATAAAATCCCTCAAGATTCCTTATAAAAGGAAAGAAAAGAAAAATTTTCACCTTATTCTGATTTCATTGCTTGTTTAAGACATGTTTGAAAGAGGCCTCTGCTGGGGATCTCTACAAAGCCCAGATCATGCTAACCAATAAATCAAAATATAAATGATCAAAACTAAAAACAAAAACAAACAAACAAAAATAATACCGTTTTAGGATTAAGAAACAATCAGAGGTCTGGGAATAGCTCACAGTGGTGCAGCACAAGGCACTTGGACCCATTCTTAGTACTCTAAAAGAAGGAGAAGGGGGTAAGAAATATTGAGAAAACAGAAATGGAAAGGAATTAGCACCAATAAAGAATATTTATGAAAATCTCACAGCTACCAGACAGTATCCTTTCTCTCTATGATCCAAAACAAGGCAAGAATGTTTGTTCTTATGATTTTTGCTCAACATTGTACGTAAGGTCCTAACCTGCAATAGATCATGAGACAGAAATAAAAGTTCGGGATTAGAAATGAATAAATATTTCTTGCTTGATTGATTTAAGCATTTATTTTAAAATAACATAATTATTTACATAGAAAATTCCAAAGAATTCTACTCCCACTGGGAATTTTTCTAGCAAAGAAATAGCTTTCCTATGAATTTTTAATGGATGACAAAGCAATTTAATGAAGATGTAATGAGGACATTATTGAAAAACATCCCACCACAGATTGCTGATTTTTCAATCATTTGCATTTAAATCGTCACCTAATTAGCATATATTAACTGTATATAATAATAGATTTCATTATAATATTTTCCTACATTCACATAATGTATTTCAATCATACTCACCCCCATTTCCCTCTCTTGTCATACTGCCTTCCTCTTTCAAATAAACCCCCTTCTCCTTCATGACTTGTATGTGTATGTGTGTGTGTGTGTCTATGTATGTGTGTGTGTGTGTGTGAGAGAGAGAGAGAGAGAGAAAATGAGTTTCATTATGTTGTTTACATTAGCATAAGCATCTTACCAGTCTCTCCCTGATCAACCATGAACTGCATATGAAGGCTCAGAGAGAGCTGTAGACCCATGAACCCCCTCCTCCTTTCATGACAGGGGGCAACAGGCTCAGTCATAACTACTGAGAATTCAAGAGAGTAACAGCTGTATCATGCCTAGAAGTCAGTGCTCAACATGGTAGTCTCCTCTCTCCCCACTTTTCTCTGGCTCCTCTCTTCTTTCTATGGTGTTTTCTGTGCTTTTGAGGAACTGAAGTAGGTGTCCCATTTATAACAGGGCACCCAGGAATCACTTTTCCTCAGTATTTTACACAGTTGTGAAACTCTGTAGTCATTGATGACCTCTTGAGAAAAGCAGAAGCTCCTTTGACCTAAGCTGACGTCAGTATTAATGTGGTCACTGGCTTTTGTTTGGACTTCTTTGTGTTCCTTCCTGGATTTTGGAATGCTTTCTCACTGCTAAGAGTTCCTCCGTAGAGCACTTATTAATGACATATTTAAAATGGTTAACATCATCAGAGAAACTTCCTCCTGCAGCCGATGGGAACAAATACAGAGACCCACAGCCAGACATTACACAGTGAGAGATCTTGGAACACTCAGCCCTCCATCATATCTCCCCATGGAAGCTGAGGTGAAAAGAATATAAGAACTGGAGGAGATGCAGGACACCAAGAACACAACACCCTTTAAACCAACATGATCAAAGCTCATATAACCTCACAGAGACTGAAGCTGCATGCACAGGGCCAGCATGGACCTTTACTAGGTCCTCTTTATTTATGACTTTCAGTTTACTGTTTTTATGGGATTCCTGAGTGTGCAAGTGAGTGGGTCTCTTACTCTTGTGTCTTCTCTTGTGCTCTTTTCCTTCTTTTGGTTTGTTTTGTCCAACTTTGATGTGATAGTTTCTTGTTTTACCTTATTATATTCTGTTGTGTTATAATTAAAAAAATAAATGAATAAAAACCTAGTCATTAGAGTAAAGTTTAACAAATGAACTATCATTTATACATGCTGGGAGAGGGAAGATCAGTTTTCTCCAGTAAAATGACACTGTATATATCAACCACTTCAGAGCAGGTCTCATGTTAAGGAGTAGCTGACCAATGAATAATAAACTCCACAGGTTTGTGTGTGTGTGCGCGCACTTATATTTGGTACCAGTTTTTTTCTTTCTTTTTGGAATATTGATGTATTTTGTTTCCTAGGTTTGTGGGACTTTGTTATTGTATTGGGTTTGGGGGTTGTTTTTTGAGAAAAAACTGAAAGTTGGATGGGTAGGGAGGAGGAGAGGATCTGGAAGGAGCTGGGCGAGGGGAAGAAGATGATCAAAATATATTTGAACTTAAAAATTGTCTTAAGTGATAAAAACATAATAACAAATAAATTATAAGAAGAAAATGGTTAAATTTACTATGGAGAAATCTCACAGTCATCATTTTAACTGAGTCATAAAAATTAATGCCATCGATGATAAGACACATAAGGAGACAAAGTGAGTGTCACAAATCATATATTTCCTGTGTGATACACCGAGAAAGAAAAAAAAATCATCCAAGTAGCATTCTTGTCTAAGATTCATAAGTTTAATCTCATCATAAAAAAGTCAAACAAACAAAAGAACAAAAAACCCTCAGGCACCATCTGGTAGCTACAGCTGGAGTGGTGATATTTGAAGTTGTCTGATTTGTTTTCTCCCCTCTGAGGGGTACTGAGCATTGAGCCTTCAAGAAAAAGCTGTTCACTAATGACACCTCTCCAGTAAAACTGAAAGAGTTATATACCCTACCACTTTACAACAAAAAGAAAAACAGCCAAGGCAAGATAACTCATATATATGATTGAAATTATCTCAATTGTGGAAGCAAAAGATACTGAAATGGTTGAAATCCTAGAAAATTCATTAGTCTAGTTTTTTGAATGGTTGATGACCTCATAAAGCAAATAAGCAGTTGAGTGAAAAAGAAAATCAATTCAAAATCTGGATGTGAAAGCCAACAGCATTCAGCAAGGAAATTGAGATTTGGAAGAAAAAAAAGAGGTGGAAATAAGAAGTAAATCAGAATAGAGCACAATGGAAAGCATCACCAGTAGACTAAGTCAAGCAGAGTAAATAGTAACAAGGATTAAACACAAAATCAAAAAAACTACTACATTCAGACATCAGCAAGAACGTAGAAAATAGAAAAGTATGATCACAAATTTGAAAAACTCTGAAACATGATCAAGAGAGAAAATTTAAGAATCTGTGGAGTACAAGAAAAGGCTGAGATACAACTAAAGCTATAGAAAATCTTTCAATTATTCCCATCACGATTCTGGCCCCCCTTGCTCTTATAATCCTTTCTGAGTCTCTTCAACTGAACTCCAGGATCTTGGCCAAGTGCTTGCCTGTGGTCTGCATCTGCTACCATCAGGTCACTGGTGTAGGTTCTATGATGACAATTAGGGTAGACACCAATTTGAGTTCAGGGGAAGGCTAGATCAAGCACCTCTCTACCATTGCTATGAGTCTTAGTGGGGGACAATCTTGATTGTGGGGAGGGGCTAGGTCTGGCCCCAACTTCGTGTGCTGGCCTGTGTTGACTACCCAGGGGAGGCCATACCCTCTATGAGGAGGGGGTGGAGATGGGGATGGCATGGGGATAGGTGGGAAGGAGCCGGAGAAGGTGAGGGAGGGGGAACAGGGAACAGAGACTGACCTAGGCACTCTGCATATATGTTACAGTTGTGTAGTTTGGTCTTCTTATGGGACTCCTAACAGTGGGAGCAGGGGCTGTGTCTAACTCTTTTACTGGCTTTTGGGACCCTGCTTCTCATACTGGGTTGCTTTGCCCAGTCTTAATACATGGGGTGGGCCTAGTTTTACTGCAACTTGACATGCCATATTTTATTGACACCCATAGGAATTTCCTGGATGGAGTCAGAAGATGAGAGGATTGGGAAGTGGGAGGGAGGAATGGGGGAGAGGGACTGGGAGGGGATGATTAGGGAAGAGACTAAGGCCTGGATATAAAATAAATAGATGAATTTTAAAAAAAAGAAACTAAATCTTCAAGGAAAAGAGATATGTCAATATCTATTATGACATTCATAATAGCCAGCTTATAGTATTATCCTACATGTTTATCAATAAACGGATGGATAATAAAGAAAATGTGTTAAATATGCACATTGGATTTTATTTATTTACCTATTTATTTGTTGGGGTGTGTGTGTGTGTGTGTGTGTGTGTGTGTGTGTGTGTGTGTGAAAAACAAGATCTTACTATGTGGCCCTGGCTGGCCTGGAATTCTTTGTAGACCGGTCTGGCCTGAAATTCAAGAGACCCTGTCAGACACTGTCTCAGTGCAAGAATTAAAGATGTGCACCAGCATGCCCAGACTCACAATGGACTTTTATCCAGCCATAAAGAAAAACAAGTTGTGCTATTTGCAGGAAAATGGATAGAGCAAGAGATCATCATCTTAAGTGATACAAGCCAGACTGAAAGGGAAAGAGGAAAACAGCAAAGGCTGGAGGGGAGGCAAGAGATGGGGAGAGGGTAATTGGGGATAAATATGAACAATGACTATGCTATACATTTATGAAAACACCACAAATGAAAACCACCATCTTATACAACAAACATGCTAATCTTAATTTGATGAAAATAAAAAAATGAAAAAATTAGTCTAAACAACATTTTAAGGTTATAAAAGCAAGAAAGTCAGATCATGAGAGCTAAAATTAATGAGAAATTGCAAAAATTATCAGGTTATAAGTTTCCACCAGGATAGCAAGACAAAGTCAGGATGACCAAAGTGTAACAGGGTTGGTGTCCCTGCAAACAGCCCCTGACCACAGGCTTAAGGACAGGATTGACAAACCCTTTTATGCCAGCATCTTGACACAGCATTCTCTGAAGGCCAGGCACAGAGCTCTAGAACATTCCCACTGCTGGCTTTCAGTCTTCTTTGGTCCAATTCCTCCCTTTTCAATAGGAAATGTTTTCCCCATACCATTGTATTTCAGATAACTTGTGCTTTTGATTCAGAGACTTTGGACTTGACTATTGAATGATGCTGCAACAAGTAAGACTTCGGGACTCTTAGAAACAGACTAGATTCAACTTGCATTTTGAAACGTACATGAGACTTTGGAAGCCAATAATTGTGGTGATATATTGTGTCCCCAATATATTGTGCATCCTAATAAATTTTATCTGAGGATCAGAGGAAAAAGACAGCCACTGTAGTAAACATATAGGTCAGGCAATGATAGCACACACCTTTAATCCTATCATTTGGGAGGTGGAGATCCGTCTGGATCTCTGTGAGTTCAAGGCCACACTGGGAACAGAGCCGTAAGTGGTGGTACATACTTTTAATCCCAGCACTAACCATAAAGGTCTGGAGGTCTGTACAGACAGACAGGAAGTGACAGAGCTGGGCAGAAAGTGGAAGTGATATAGCTGGGTGGAGAGAGGAAATGAGATGGCAGAACAGAAAGGCATATGTAGCTGAAAGTTTTCCTGCATCCCGCCTGGTCTGCAGCCACTTAGACCCAAATAAACACACAGAGGCTTATATTAATTACAAACTGTATGGCCTAATGGCTCAGGATTCTTGCTAGCTATCTCTTACATCTTAAATTAACCCATTTTTGTAAATCTATACTTTGCCACATGGCTCATGGCTTACTGGTACCTTTACATCTTGCTTCTCCTAGCAGCAGTTAGCAGCATCTTCTCTGCTCTTTCTTCTTCCTCTTTCTCTAGTTAGACTGTCCTGCTTAATCTTATTCAGCTTCACCTTTGGTCAAACAGCTTTATTTATCAACCAATCAGAATAACACATACTCACAGCATACAGAACAACATCACCCATCAGGCATATAGGCATGGGTATACATACAGGAAGTAGGTCTCTTTGGAAACTAAGGTGTTGGTGAGATGAAGTTGTCTGTAGCTTGTCCTATTCCTCTGATCTCTCAGGTTTTCACGCCAATATCTGACTCTGGTTTTTTTTTTAATTAATATGACCATTTAGCAATTTGTCTTACAAATAATAGAATGTTAACTTTTGAACAAATGTCCCTCTAAGGCCCATGTGGGCATAATATGCAGCACATGGTGCTATGGGGATGTAGAGGCAGGATCTTTACGAGGAGGGGCTTAGTAAGAAGACTTAGGTTATTAAGCTGTGGCTTTGAAGAGGACCTTGCAATCTTAGCCATGAGATGACCTGCTGTCTTCCTTTCTTTTTCTCTCTGTATGAAATGACTGGTTTTGTTCTATCATGTGCTTCTGCATAACAGGCTGCTTGACCATAGGCCCAAAGCAATTGGGCCAGTTTATCATAGACTGGCACATTGGCAATTACAAATCAAAATACACCATTATTATTCATTTAGTTCTTAGAGCAGTGGTTCTCAACCTGTGGTTCTCAACCCTTTTCAGAGTCATATACCAGATATCCTTCATATCAGATATTTATATTACAATTCATAACAGTAGCAAAATTACAATTAAGAAGTAGCAATGAAATAATTTTATTGTCAGGAGTCACTACGACACAAGGAACTATATTAAAGGGTCACAGCATTAGGAAGCTTGAGAACCACTGTCTTTGAGTAATGGAAAGGTAACCAACAGAGACATTGAACTAGATAGATCTTGGATAAAAAATATTATAACACCAAGGGCAGAAAATTTGAACATAGTTTGTATATGAAATAGTGTTAGAATACTGATGTTGAATTTTCTGAATTTGATCAAGGTACAACAGTTTTGAAAGAGACATTCTGCTCTTTTTATCTGGGCTTGTATTAATCACTCTTATAATGCTGTGACCAAATGCTTGACAATCTGAGGAAGGAAGCATTTACTTTGTCTCGAGGTTTGAGTGTACAGCCCATCATCATAGGGAAAGCATGGAGGCACACATGGCTCACCACTGTGCTCCCAGGAACTAGAGGCTGCTTGCTCATGTCTGGGAAGACTACAAAGCAAAGAAAAAGGAACAGCAGTACATTGTTGGTTGTTGTTGTTTTCCTTTTGCTTTTTTTATTCAGCCTGTGATTCCAGCCCATGGGATGGTGCCACCCACGTTCAGGATGGATCTTCCTCTCTGGAAATGCACTCACAGGCACACCCTGAGGTGTGTCCTCTATGTAACTCTGGATCCAGTCAAGTTGAAAATTAACCATTAACAGGCTCACGTTCTCCTTCAAACAGAAAATTTTGTTCTTTTTTCCCCTCCACTTACAGTTTCTCCTATTCTTCACATTCCTTTTCATATTCTACCTCTTGAGAAGGAATGTGAAGAACAGAAGAAACTGTAAGTGGAGAAAATAACAAAATATTCACCTTCCACATTCATTTCTCTTTTCTCAGATTTCCTCTAATATTTCTTACATGCAACACACTATTGTGATAAATGACTAGTTAGTGACAGATGCTGTCAACAGACTTAAGAGCAGAGATTCAGCATCTGGACAAGTCTTTCTGTTTGTGATATACATTTCTATCATTTGTTTTACTTTGATTCTCCAGGCTAACCTCTCACCCTTTCTGAACCAACCTATGTGAACATCTAAACTTCAAAACAGAATTAGTATTATACCCATACTTACTGATAAATTTATTGACAAACAATTTGGCTTCTTACATATGGTTTACACTTGTCTTTAAAAGTTGGTTGTTCACAATACCAAGAGCCTATCAGGCCACACCATTTCCTTTAGAAGGTGCTGGGAACTTTCACTGAATGTGAATAATGAATGAAGAGACACCAAGGCTGGGTGTCTCCGATCACAAGAAACATATCAGAAACTTGCTCCTACCTTAAATCTTATGCAAATGGACAAATCAATATTCCATAGTTGTCATTAGGACATGAAATGTCCCTTACAGGTCCCTGTGATTAAACATTTTGTTACCAGATGGTGGTGCTATTTGGGGAGGTTGTGGAACCTTTGGGAGGTGGGTAGGACTGGAGGGAGTGTGTCACTGTGGGAGAGAGACTTGAACTGGATAGCTAAGCCCTACTTTGGGTCTTTCTCTTCCCTGGTCCACCAAGATGTGAAGAGTACCAGCAACATGCTCCAACTCCATCATGCTTTCCCTACCATAATGGACTCCATCACCTTCAATTGCAAACTGTGAACTGTCAATTCCTTCCCTTAAATTGCTTCTGCCATTCACTTTGTCATAGAAACAAGAAAAATAATACAATCATTTTCCAGGAAAATAAAGATTTTCAAATAATTATAGTATTATTTTGATATCAAGCTAAGTAACACTAGGTTCACACCTCCTATAATTTAGAGGGAAATAAGACAAGATAAGAAGTCTAGTCAGAGCAAATTAATCATTAAAGGGCAGACAAAGAAAACAGCCCTCATCTCAGGTCTCATTAACTCCTACTTATTTTTTAAGTTATGCACCAACCTGATTCCAACCTTAATTATGAAATGCCATCTGTTAGATCACAGCAGCCATGGCAGCTGCGGAAGTCCTCTACTTCTGCACATGTTGTAATGATAAGGGCAGGCAGGAGCTCCAGTATTCTTCAAGTACTTTGAATAAGTCACCGATTTTAAGCCCAAAGAGGAAAAGTTTCTCAGACAGTCTTTGACTTCACCATTCATCTCCCTTCAATGTTCCAAATAATGGAACCCTAGAACCAACAATGATCCTGGGGGCCCAGGACTAGGGTGTGAACTAAGAGAAACAGTACCAAATAAGTTCAGTTTATTCCTCACCACACAAAGCACATTCCTTCTGGCTTAGTCTAACCTTGTGCATACCGTTGCACTAAAGATAGATCTAACATTTATTCCTAGAACATTGTTTGGTTTACTATTGTTAACTTCTTCAAGCAGAGTGGTTTTCCCAAGAGGTTATATTTGGAGATCACAAAAACAACAGTCTTAGTCTTCCTAGGGCCAGAACTACTGAACATGTTCCTTTCCTAGTCCTCCTTAATATGAACACCAGTGTGGTCTTGTACAGTCCATTAATGCCAGCAAGCCAACAGTCAGCCCCATGCCACTGTTTACATAAACATAGGCAAAGGCACTATTTGAGTTTTAAAATAGTGGATGAATGCACAGGATTACTCTGGCTGTCTGGAACTATCTAAGAGGTAAATTTTTTTCAACAATCCATGATAGGTTTTGGTAATGAAAAGACAGAAAGATATCAGGAAAATTGTACAGATAATACCATTGCATATTTTCCCTGTGCCTTGGTCAGCCACAGCTTTTGGAATGCATGTGGATTCTTTTGGATCACCTAGATTCTGATGTGATATTGATAAGAGAATGGTTCCTCACTTAATGTTACAGGTAAAACAAATCCTTGTCACTTGTAGAAAGTCCCTTTAGAGCAGTGGTTCTCAACCTTCCTAATGCTGTGGCCCTTTAATACAGTCCCTCATGTTGTGGTAGCTGTCAATCATAAAATTATTTCTGTTGCTACTTCATAACAGTAATTTTGCTACTGTTACAATGTAAATATTTTTGGAGATAGAGGTTTGCCAAAAGGGTCGAGACTCAGGTTAGAACCGCTGATTTAGAGTGTAGAGTTGGCATGTTATAAGCAATCAAAGAAAAAGTGATTATAAATGGGGCTGCAGCTCTTATGAGTCTCTCCATATATTTTACAAGACCCAACAGGACAGATTTTATGGAATTGTCCTCTTAGGTATGTTGTGTGGCATACAGAAACCTGTCTGTTCTAAATATGCTCTTCTTCTGTGACACACTTCATGACCAAAAACAGCCTGAGGAAGCTAAGTGTTTATTTCAGCTTACAGATTATAGTCTATCACCAGGCAAGTCATGGTAGGAACTCAAGAACTTGAAGAAACTATGGAGGAACACTGCTTGCTGGCTTGATAGCAAATATATGCTTAAATATCTTGCTTTTTTGTTAAGTATTTTATTTAGTTTACGTCATGTGGATGAGTGTTTCACCTGTATGAATGTAAGTGCACACCACATGTATGCAGTGTCCTTGGAGACCAGGAGAGGATGTCAGATCCCCTGAAACTGGAATTACAGAGTTGTGATTTGCCATGTGGGTGCTGGGAGCTGAACCTGGGTCCTTCACAAGAGCAGTAAGTGTTCTTAATTGCTGAGCCATCTTTCTATCCTCGTTGGGTAGCTTTTTTATATGGTCCAGGACTTTCTGCCCAGAGACTATTGCTGCCCATAGTGGAGTGGGGCCTCTTATATCAAGGTGTTCTCCAACAGACATGCTCACAGGCCAACCTGATCTGGCCAATTCCTTTCTGAGATGACTGTAGGCTGTGCCAAGCTGATAGTCAGAGCTAATTGGGACCCTATCTCTATATAATCAAGAAGACATACAACTATTCTAAAAGAGTACACTTTTACTAATCAACATATTAAGCAGTCATTTTTATATAAATCCAAGATATTATGAGCTCCTGAATCATGTGCTAGAAATATTTTGCCCTTGCAGAGATAACTAATAGCAAAAGCAACCTACGGTAGTGTAGCATCAATCGTCAGAGCCTCTACTTCAGATGCATTTTAAGGTAACATAAGAAAATTACACACAGCCTTCACTGTTGGTCACATATAGCTAGAGAATGGGTAGAGTTAATAGTGACAAACCTTAGTTAAGCTTATCTTGCAGAGTCTAAATCCACTCACCCTATGGGTAGTAATTTCCTCTGGATTGGACCATTACATCTTGAACCACCTTGAGCAGCTGTGATTATATACAAATGTGGAACCCTAACAAGATCTGGTCTATTTCAATCCTCTTATGAAGTGAGAGGAGGCTCAACAGACTCTAAGGTTCACAGGTACCCACCCTGAGATTGGACACACAGCAAATGATTTGCTTGGGTGAAAACGAAGGAAACTTTTCAGTGGTGGCCTTTTTGTGGGTCACTGACACTCTGGGTAGCAGTCTTCAGTGTGTAGTAACCTCTAAAGCACCCATTCTTTCTTAAGTAACCCCAGTAAAGTTGTTAGTTCACTAAACTGGATTTGGAAGAACGTTTTCTCTGATCTCCCCATGCTCACTATGTGACTAGACATTTCTTTATGATTCAACAGAAAAAAATCATGCAACACACACCTTGTTTATTAGAATTAGTGTCACTACCAACTCAGAGATGAGTATCCCTTGCTGATATTAGCATTAATCCCTTAACCTTTTTCCCCGTTATAAAAGAGAAAAATGAAGAAAATAATGTTAAGTACTGTCTTAGTTGCTTTTCTATTGCTATGATAAAACACTGTAAGCCAACTTATAGAAGAAAAGACTTATTTGGATTGATGGTTCCAGACAGATAAGAGTAGTTCATGATGGAGGAGCAGAGGCAGCTGGCAGCTGGCTTGAATTATAAGCAGAAAGCCAAGAGAAGAAACTAAGAATGGCTTATGGCTTCTGAAACCTCAGAGCCCCCTGTAGTGACACAAGTACTCCAACAAGGCCACATCTCCCAATCCTACCCAACAGTGTCACAAACTGGGGACGAAGTATTCAAATGCCCAAGAATACAAGGGACATCTCATTAAGATCTCTCCAATTATATACACACTGCATTTTATGCTTTTTCCCAAAGTTCACAGCACACTAACAGGTAGAAAGGGGAAATTGGGTTACTTTAATGTGAAGCATAAAGTAGTTTCTAAGATTTCTCATCTCTAAGTCTTGTAACTCCCAAGGCAAAGCTTTTTTTTTTAACTTTATCTCTAAATACAAACATCTTATTTTCTTCTTTTTATTCAGAAATTTGAAGGTCTTTGGAAATGTGAATGTATAATCAATGATGACATGGCAATGAAATAAGTTGGAGCATAATAGACTTTATATTACCCAGAAATGAATTCAAGTAGAAAAATAAAATCCAATTGTTTTTTACAGCCAGTGATTTAGATGAAAAGACCAGGGTTGTTTTCATTCATTTAGTTAGTAATATTTATTAATGACCAGATATAAACCAGGGACTTGGAAGATGCTGAGGATTCATCAATGAACAAGAAATGAAAAGTCCCAGGTCTATAAAATCCAGATGGAAGAAGGCGGTAAGAGATACTCAAACAAGAAGTCAGAAGGAGAGAATGCCCATGTATATATTGATACTTTCATTAGAATAAGAGGGAGAGTGTTGCTGAAAAGAGTGAGTAAAAATGGGAATGAGAAAGTCATGGAGCTATGGTAGGGACAGCATCCTAGATGGAGGCTCTATGAAGGGAAATGCCCTGAGGTCTAAGTATGGGGACTTGTTTGGAGGTATTGCAAGAAAGTCAGTGCACATAGAACACAGTGGGTTGGGGAGAAGAGTAGAAGATGAGTCAGAAAGGGATCCGTCATTGGGCCCAGGATGCAGAGAACAAATGTAACTTGTATGAGACATCGCATGAGGAAGCAAACAGGATGATTTGGGTGGAAAAGTGACAAAACTTAGCTTTTAACATGATTACTCTGTGGCTGTGTTAAGAATAGTCTACAAAAGATAAACACGTATGAATATAGAATATGTAGGAGGCTTAATCACTCACTCTGTGAGACATGATGGTGGTTTGGACCAGGCAACCCACATAGGAGGCAGAGTGTTTTCTTCTGATTGTTGCATATGACCAGCTCTCCAGTTCTCTCCCTAGATCACTTACATGAGCTATAAGTGGCCAATGGTTAGAGTGTTGACAGAGGAATCTCTTTGGAGGTTGTTTTTTCTGTTTTGTCCTCACAATCTTCCTGCTTCTTTCTCTAAGTGTTGACATTGCCAACCCTATTCAATAGTGATTTCCAAACATTGAAAGGGTTGAGTAAGGCAAAACCACTTGTGGTAGTTTGAATGAGAATGGCCCCCATAGGCTCATGTATCTGAATGCTTAGTCACCAGGAAGTGGAACTGTTTGAAAAAATTAGGAGGATTAGGAGGTGTGGCCTGGGAGGAATAGGTGTGGTCTTGTTGGAGGAAGTGTGTAGCTGGAGGCTTTTCTGCATCCCACTCCATCCCACAGTTCTTTATAAATAATCACTCAGAGGCTTAATATGGCTTATAAATGCTTGGTCTATTGTTTAGGCTTATTACTAACTAGCTCTTACAACTTAAATTAACCCATTTCTATTAATCTATATTTTGCCACGTGGCCATGGTGTTACTGAACTGTTGGCATCTTGCCCCTTGGGTGGCTGGATGTCATCTGCTAGACTCCACCCTTCTTCTCCTGTATCTCTGCTTGGATTTCCCGCCTGGCACTATCCTGTCTTGCCATAAGCCAAAGCAGCTTTATTTATTAACCAATGGGAGCAGCATGTATTCACAGCATACAGAAAGACATCCCACAACAGAAGTGTGTCACTGTGGGTAGGCTTGAGGTTCAAAAGCCCATGTTAGTCCCAGTCTCCTTTCTCTCTCCCTCTCCCCGCCCCTCTCCCCGCTCAGATCAGGATGCAGAAGTCTCAGATACTGCTGTAGTGCCTGTCTGTTCTGCTATGCTCCCCACCATAATGATAATGGACTAAGCCTCTGAAACTGTAAACGGGTCTCTAATTAACACTTCTTTTTATAAGATTTGCCTTGGTCATGGTGGCTCTCTATAGCAATAGAACAGTGACTAAGACACAATCTATGGTCTCGATGGGCTATTAAGAATAAACATATTCTATTCTATTTACAGATACATATTGTATTTATTGTTAGCCGTAAACTTCCAGTCACTTACAACTGTTTTTATCTGGATATAACAGTTGTCTCCAATGATTCCTGAGTAAGGTACAATATAGCCCTAATGTAATCACTTTTCTATTGTTGACTACAAGAGGGTAATTCTGCACTTTCGCTGTTCTCTGTACACATACTTGGCATTTGTTTCATGGACAAAAAAGAAGTCCTGGAACATGCTTTGGTTAACATATTGAGCATGCTTCATTGTGGTAGCAGTTCCTTCAGAAACCACATTAGATTCTTGAGGTCTTGGTCCACTGCCAACATGCCCTCCTGAGAACCTGGAGACTCTAACACTGGTTGAGCTGTGCTTCAACCACAGGCCCACAGGGTCGTTCATCAGACTTTTCTCTTATGCATATGGTGCATGTGCGTCTACTCATCACATGCATGTAGTGCCTATGGACACCAGAAAAGGGCAACTGATCCCTTGGGACTAGAATTACAAATGATTATGAGCCACCGTGTAGGTGCAGGGACTTGAACCTGGGTCCTCTGGAAGAATAACCAGTGCTCTTTACTACTGAGCCGTATCTCCAGACTCTCTTCAAACTTTTTTTTGTTTTTGTTTTTTGTTTTTTGTTTTTCGAGACAAGGTTTCTCTGTGTAGCTTTTCGCCTTCCCTGGAACTCGCTTTGTAGACCAGGCTGGCCTCAAACTCACAGAGATCTGCCTGCCTCTGCCTCCCGAGTGCTGGGATTAAAGGCATGCGCCACCACCACCTGGCTCTCTTCAAACTTTTAAGCTGAATTCCAAACTCATCCTCATTCTCCTGATTCTGAAGGTGTTTATATCACTTTTGCTTTAAAGTTTGCCTACTGAATAAATATTGCACCCAGTTACCAGTCCTTTGTATGACATTCTTCCTTTTGAATCGTTGGTAGTATTTTCCTGATAACTGGACACTGGTTGAACAGGAATTGAACGTGCATTGTCGGAGGGCACGGCTCTGCAAAGGCAGAACTTTAACACTGGTTTGGTCATTGTTTGGACTTGAGCTTCGCACTGAGTTTCTGGGGTGGGAAATGTGACACTAGCAACTTACGGAGTGCAATGCGCCACCCTTCCTCAGCTATGAACTGTGATCGCTTGGACCAGTGTGCCTACTGAAGCAAATACGAGGGTACAAGCATCGCCAACACTGAATCTCAGGTCTGGTGGAGAGCCTTGAAAAAGCCTTGGTTTGGCAACCATAAGGAAAATGCTTCCCCTGGAACCAAGCAGGGTCTAACTTTATTGCTTGCAGAAGTGGGGTCTTCTTGTGTTTCTTTTTTTAAAATGTGAACGTTTGTCTGGGAAGAATGACTCCACAGCAGTAAGTGAATCCAGACTGACACAAAAATAGGAATCTGAAACCCTGACTCATCGTGAGCCTCCCCTAGATGGGGAAATACTCTTTTATATCAGCAATCAAGTTTCTTTCTTGCTCGAAAATCCTGTCATAACTTTACTTAGGCACTCATTTTCTTTAAAGCCCATCCAATGGCCCCCTGTTGCTTCTAGACCATAATTAAGAGTTTGATCTTTAGCATGTTTTGGAGGGAATGAGGAGTAAGCACAAGACTATCTCCTGGGAGGAAATAGTTCATACACTAAGACACTTGGAAGATTTTACTAATTTAAATGATTTAAAGTGATGGAATGCATGTAGGCTGATTCCTAGGTAGGATAAAACACATAATGAAAATAACCTTGGATTGGATACAATTCATTTACATGAATGTGCATATGGGGGGATGGGGAGGTGATACCTATTTGTAGCTTTAGTAATTGATTTAGTAGACTGAATGAAGTTTTGGCTAAGCATAATGAAGTAGAGGCACCTGATGTTTTCGAGTTTAACATGGAAGAAGGAAGTCAAAGGTTTGGAGATACCAAGATTACAAAGTTTCTTTATCATTTGTGAACTACATACCCCCACTTTTCCCTTCATCCCTTGCTACAGTCCAGATAGCAATTTTCTCCATGAGGCAATGCAAAGTTTTATTAGTGGGAGATGTATCAACATCATTGGACATTCAGTTACAGTTGTTTCTGCCCTCTCACTGAGGTAGTGGGTCACACTACTGTTAGGATGAGCTTTCTGATGTCACTAAGGATGTTGGGATCCTTGGATAGAAGAGACCATTAGCAACGCACATCATCCTTGACAAGGCAAATGTTTTTATTGTTAGCAGGCATCAAAAATAAGGTTGTAACCAGAGGTTTCTAACTCACAAAACTTTGTAGTTATTAATTAATCTTAGGAAATAGATAAAAAAGGAGCCCATTAAGTATTTATGTAACATGGAAAACTCAGTTCTACAGGTCAATGAAGAATCAGTGTTTGACCCAGTACACACACCTAAGTCTGTTCAGGGTTCTGTGGATCAGAAGCCAAGCCTCCCGCAAAGCAGCCTCTGTGGTCCTAACATAATTACATAGCTGTAGATGTTTTCTCAGTATTTCCCCAAAGGCACTGTCACTATATAGGAAAGAAAGTATCTACAAGGGAAAAGGGATGCACAGGTCTTTTGGGGGTTACTTTACAATGCCTTTTTGAGCCTGTGAATCAAAATGGGGTTTGTGGGTCAGGTAACACCCAGAATTTTGGTTAAACTAGAATGTTTACTTATGTTATCACTATTCATCTGGTCCCTAAATACAAAATTGAAAAATATATACTGTCCCATGAGAGATGCTCCACATTGGACCTCTGACAATTATTACAGAACAAGCCAAGTAAAATACACAGAGCATCAGTTTCCTCCTAGGATAGCAAATCATCACAGAACTAGATTGTGAGAGAGCTGCGGATTGCCAGGGACCAGCCTCAGCAGTTTCGGGGGTCTGAAGGATGGGATACCTGGAAGGAGCAATAACGACTCAGAGACAATGTTCATGCAAACTGACAGGTCACTTCCGGCTTCTGCAGTCGCTAAGTTTCTTTTGCTTCCCTGGCTTCTCTTAGCTTCTCTTAGTTTCTCTTAGCTTCTCTTAGCTTCTCTAACTTCTCTAACTTCTCTTAGCTTTTGCTACAGCTTCTTTAGCTTCTGCTTTTGCCCTGGTGACCTCAGTCATTTATTATCATAAGCAAGGGGGAACAGAAAGAAAAGGGGAAATCACCTAATACAAAATGTTCTCATGATTCCAAAGGTTATTCTTAGAAAATCTCCAATATATTCTTCATCATCTTTTACTAAACACAGGAACTATCCCAGACTTAACACCAAAGCAAGCACAATCTATTTTTATTGTTAATGATTATACAATCTTTTGGGCACTTGACCCAAAGGCTAGCAACATGCAATTTCACAAAAAAAGGTAAAAATAAGAACAGTGGTCAATGTACCAGACAGTCATTTCCTTCTCACACAGTCTGCTCCAACCTCAAGACCCCTGTAGCTGCCTAATTTCCTCCTCAGCCCTCTGCAAACACCAATCCCCATGACTGGTGGGCTACAATGACGTCAGACAAGAAATCTGTCCCTGCAAGTCAGCAACTTCTGTCCTTCTATATCCAACAATTCCAAGGAAGACCTAATCTAATTTATAGAGCTTCTATGAAAGGAAGTTCACCTTTTTGGGAAGCTCTTTTCAATCTAGGAACCCAATAAAGCTTATAGCAATCACTCCATCAATTGTCACATTATCTCCACACTCCTTCAGGAGGAATAAAAAGTATCTGAATTAAAGTTGTCATCTCCCTTTCTTGGTGGAGGCCACTATTCTCCTCCTATTCTAGGTTCCCACACTTTAGTTTGTCATCCCATCTATATGTTACTCTGTCCATAGTCTTCAGCCAATACCCCTTAGGTCTCAAGTTTTACACAATGTCCTCAGAAACTGAATTATTCATCATGGCCAATTTATGTCCAGTGTGTTGATACACATAATATCATATGCTATAGTTGACCACACATTCAATACAGTTTATCCAAGCCTAAAAAGCTTCTCCAGGCTGCAGGTTTTTTTCCATGAACTGCATAACTGCCTTAACGCCAGCCTGAGTGATCATCTCTGCATAATTTCCTGTGAAATTTACTTCACTCCTTTCCTGCATCACAGAAATCACCATTGACCTAGGAACACAGAACATGAAGATCAAATAGAAGAAAAAGACTAGTATTACAAGAAGTATTTATATGGAGGAGGGTATGACATGTGCACGCCATAAAGCATGACCTTGGGACACGTAGGCATTTCTGCCTTGGCCCTCTAGAGGCATGCTAAGCAGAAGATCCGGAGGGGAACACATGGAGAGTTGATGGTTCACAATCTCGGGTCCCCTTTTCTCCAATCTCTGCTGGCAGCACATCAGCCATCTTATATGCCATCCCCAGCAGCGGATGTTAACTTCATCATCAAAGATATGAATGTTGCAGTCATTCAAAGCTCTCTTATCTCTACCTTTGTCCTGTGCAAAAGCATCTCACAGGAAGACTGTAAATCTTGACTTTGATAAGGCAAATGCTCTAGCACTTGCAGCTGCTATTCCAGCTGTAATATTTTCCCAAATAAATCAACAACACCCCCCACCCTGATATTGTGCACACAGCTACTGAGCTTCCAAATTATTTTCTCTGTATACCAATTTGGAACAGCAGACACAAATGATTGTGTCTCATATCACTGATGGTACCACTTCACAGACTAGCCTGAGGCTACGTACACTCTCCTGTAATAGAGTTTACAGGGAGTTTAATTGTCTTCTTATTCTGTACAACAGGACACCAGGAAGGAATTGATTCATACCCATAGAAGGTATCATTTTGCATACAAATGCCAGGAAACTCCAACATAGAGTCTCCTGATATAATGGCTAAAAAAGAGTTACATTGACCTCTTATTGCCAATTTCCTGTAACAGATTGCCACAAGCTTAGTTGCTTATATTTATTTTCAGAAGTCTAAAATCAATGGATTTATTTTTAAAGGCAGCAGGGGAGTTGTTGTTGTTTTGTTGTTTAAGCTTCTAGAGGCTGTGCACATTCTGTGATCCATAACCCTTTCTCATATCTCTACAACACCTTGCTTCTATCACTGCATCGCCTACTCATTACTCGGACCCTCCTGCCTCCATCCTTATAAGATCCTTATAAGTGAGAGACCCACTGAGATGATCTAGGGCAATTTCTCAGTCTCCAGATCTTCTCTTTAATTTAATGGCATAAAAATATCTCTATCCTCATTATGGTGACATATTCACAGGTCTGTGACATTAGGATAGTGACATTTTAGCAGGGGGGAAGAAGCGACATTGTCTATATTATCAGAGCACAGCATCTATTATAGTTACCCTCAGAACTGATTATATACAAATATCAGATGGATTAAGTTTAAAAGTCACCAGGCAGTGTGAGAGTTGACCCAATTAAAACTGTCAAAGACATAAAAGAAAGGGAAGAATGCACTATTAAAGATAAAGGAGATTAATATAATTTGATTATTAAATGCAAACATATATGACCTTGGCATAGAGAGAGTGGGTTGGCACAGCCATATCTGAATGGAATTGCAGAAGTCATAAAGCCAGCACAGCTGCTTGACAAAGATCCAGCAAAGCTGAGCCACATGATGGCTGCCATTTCACTTTTGGTTTTCATCTCTACCTGTTACATACTTGGGGCACTTTTAATGTTTGTACAATTTGGGGATATTGGCTTGATGGAAAATTCCTTATGAATCATTTATACCTTCTCCCAGGAATGCTGCTTTTAAGCTTATCCAGGAAAGTCCTGAACATACTGTCCCCCCCCAACACATAAACACTTTGAGGGAGATATCCTTATCTACTTGAAGGTCTTCCTTATGCCTTGGAGGTTGTGACATGTAAAGAAGCCAGAGGTCTCTTCATGAGGCTATGAGACATTCTTGAAACATCTGTCCCTGTACTTACACTGGAACAAGATATTCAAAACAAAGTAAATTCAAAAAGGTCAACAAGATTCAGTGGGCTAGAGGAATTGTCCACAGTTCAGATTACAAGCCTCTTCCCACTGTACACTCAGACAATTACGTGGCATACAATTCTGCCCTACACAGAGAAATATTGAGCAAAGTACGAAGTGGAAAGATGATAAAAGTATGAGATGTTAGGACCTCCCTCTCTTAGGAGTTAACTCATGTGGAGTCACTACAATGTCATATGACCAAGGAACAACAGAATTCCAGGATTAGACATATAGACAAATTCTATAAGAATATAAATGTGAACATTGATTGTAATAACTGCAGCTTTAGCCTGAGGATTTTTCCTGGGCACTCTGACCACTAAAAGTTAATAATACACTGCTTGAGACATGGCAAAATGCCCAGGGTGGTTGAAGATTTTTGTTTTGGTTTAGTGTCCTTGAAGCAACCAAAGTAGCCAGCTTGAGCACAGACTGTCATATGCCTTCCAAATTCTCAAAAATTGGGTCATGGGGTTAATGAGTAATGATAACTCTGTTTATTAATGATATCAAAACTTGAGGGGAAATGATTGGAAATGATAACTCTGTTCTGTCATCGCTTATTAATGATGACTAAAAGATGAGCAAAACAAAGTGAAACACATGTCCAAAAACAAAAATGATATGATCTATGTTTTGGAACATCATGAATGTATCCCTGCTAACTAAATTCTGTATAAATAAAGAAACATTCTGGCTGCTAGTCAGTCAGGCTGCAAGATTCTCTCGACCACCATGGCCTGGCTCACTTCCTTCTCCCACCGACTCCTTACATCCTCTGCAGGACCCATTCACCACTGGGGATGGCTCCTGGCAGTGGGTGTTTAGTAAAATCATAACTGGGTTTGGGGTTGGATAACACAGGCATACCTCAAAGCTCTTGTGGATTTGGTTCCCAAGCACCTTAACAAAATACTGCAGTGAAATGAGTCACACAAATGCTTTCTCTCCTTGGTACATGTGAAAATTTCATCTACGCTGCACTGGGGCCTATTAAGAACGCACTACCATTATGTCTACACTGTACATTCCTTAAATTTGAATGTTTCATCCTTGAAACACGCTGATGTTCATCCAAGCCTGCTGTTAGTTGTAACTCTTCACTAGTGGCAGATTTGCTTAGATGTTGATGAGCGCTGTCTCATCACGATGGTGTGCTGTGAATATCTGTATGCTGTGAATGTGTTGCTCTGATTGGTTAATAAATGAAGTGCTGATTGGCCAGTATCCAGGGAGGAAGTATAGGCGGAACAAAGAGAGAGGAGAATTCTGGGAAGTGGAAGGCTGAGTCAGGAGACGCTGCCAGCCACTGCCACCATGAGAAGCAAGATGTGAAGGCAGAACTGGGAAAAGGTACCAAGCCACATGGCTAAACACAAATAAGAACTATGGGTTAATTTAAGTATAATATCTAGCTAGCAAGGAGTCTAAGCCATTAGGCCAAACAGTTTAAATAATATAAGCGTCTGTGTGTTTATTTGGGTCTGAGTGGCTGTGGGCCTGGGCAGGACTGGAGATAACTCCAGCTACAATGGTGACTAGATGTTGATGATCAGGATGGTGGCTGCTGAAGGCTGCAGTGGCTGGGACAGTTTCTTGACATAAGACAGTGAGAAGTTTGCCAACTGGTGGACTTTTCCCTTCACTACCATCTGGAGTATGTTTGGCTATTTCACAGCCTTTTACCCAGTGGCAAAATTCATCCATGCTCTCCAGCTCTGTCTCTGCATATCAATGAAACTTATGTGACATTCTGACTCTGTCACTGTTCTCCCAGCAAATTTCACATGAGCTTTACCGGGTCTAGATGCCCTCTGACAGAATTACTTTCTATGTTCATCTATGAGAAGCAACTCCTCATGCCCTGAAGCTTCCTTGTGAGCTTGCTGTTCTACAAGTATATCTTGAAACTTTACTTCTAGCTCTCTTTTTCTTTATGTTTTTATCTTATCTCTAATAACTTCCTCCATTGAAATCCTGAACCCCTAGAAATCACCCATGAAGGTTCACTCAACTTCTTCCAAGTCCAGTCAGTGTCCATGTTCTGCCATTCTTCCACAAACCATGTGTGTTCTTAGTGTTACCTGCAATGATGGAATCTTTCTAGAAGTTTTTCAGTATACTTTCCTCAATTTTATCAACAGAATACATTATTTATGGCAGCTGTATAGTCTCCCAAGGTACTTCTTAAATAATAATAAAAGTTGAAAGTCAAAATTATTGCTTGGTTATGGGCTGTACAGTGGTTGTTGCATTACCAGCTATGAAAATAGCATTGCCCTCTGTAGCTCTCCAGGAGAAATCTTAGGTGACCAGGTGTATAGTCAATGAACAGGATTCTTTCAAAGAGATACATGCAACCATTCTCAATGATGAATTTAAAATATTCAAGAAGTCGTGCTGTAAACAGGTGTCTTGCTATCTGAGCATCTTTATTTCACTTACAAAGCATAGGGGGAGTAGATTTTCTATAACTATTAAGAGCGCTAGAATTTTCTTGACTTGGAAAAAGGCATTGACTTCACCTTAAAGCCAGCAGCTTCGTTAGCTTCCAGGCATCCGTCTACCATGGGAAGCTTTTACGATAAACATGGACTTTCCTAGAAAGCTGTGGCAGTCCTCAGTGGCTTCCTGCCAATCTAAGTCAGTTCAGTTTATATAAAAATCTGATATTATATGTATCATCTTCATCGATTACTTTAGCTAGATCTAGATAATTTACTTGTGCTAATTATCTTTTCTATTATTGCAATCAAATATCTGATGTAAATCAATGAACAGAGGTGAGGTGCTGTTTTGTTTGTCTGTATAAATATATTTGTAGACTCGTGGCTTCAGAGAGTTCAATCCATGGTTGCTTAGCCCTCTGTGCTTGGGAAAAATATCATAGTAATAGAAATGTATGTCCTAGAAGCTGCTTCAGCAGGAAGGAGGGAGAAGGGGCTACAAAGGAAGGGCCAGGGCAATATACAGCTCTAGGGTGTGCTTTTTGTGACCTACTTCCTCCAATGAAGCCCCACCTCCTAATAATGACATCATATGAATCCATCAAGAAATTTATCCACTCATCAATCACTTACCATCACGATCTAGTTGTCCCTGGCAACGTTGTCATAGATACACTCAGGAGTGAGGCTCACTAGTTCGCTGGCTGTTCGTAATCTGATCAAGTTGATATACTTCCGACACTGGCCCTCACTGCACCACCTTGTGCCTTTGTTGTTGGTACGGGTGCAGGCTCTTCCCCAAACTTATGAACTAACCTTTGCTGACTTCACACTTCTGTAACTTCCTCAGCCCCCATAGAATTGAAGAAAGTTAGGCCTTGCTGTGGACTAAACGTAACAGAAAGATTCAATCTTCTACTGAAAATACAAAAATTTTTTGCACACACACACACACACACACACACACACACACACACACCTGGCATGACCAAAAAAAACTTTAAAAGATATAAAGACAAGAGCTATACAGATTCTTTGAATAGTAAAAAGCAAAAAAGAGGATATTTTAATATATTCGTACAAACATATTTATTAGTTTTCACATTTTCCTCAAAATGTATTTTATTAAAATAAACAGATGAAGAAGAAAATCTGAACACCCTGCTATCTACTAGAAACACTGAATCTGTTCATTAAAACCTTCCCGTACAAACACCCTGACTCTGGATGACTTCATCCTGACATTTAAGAATAACACCAACACAGTTCAAAATAGAAAGAAGAAACGTTTTACATTTTTCTTTAGGATGTCATCATAATCTTGATTGCAGAAGACATTATAAAAAAGGAAAATTACAGACTAATTTCTCTTATGAACATTGATGGGGGAAAGAATTTGAAGAATTAGTGTATTAAATCCAGTCAAACTTAAAAACAGGTTCTAGCCAACTAGAGCAACCCAGATGTTCAATGGTAATTTAGTGTTTACAAGATAATCAACAGAGTATTTTAGGTGGGGGAGGAGAGGGGAGAGGAGGAGAGGAGAGGGGAGTTGGGGGAGGAAGAGGACAGGAGGGGGGATGGGAAAGAGACCTGTGGGAGGGAGGGCATCATTTCAGTGAATGCAGAAAAACTTTTTTTTTTTTTTTTTGAGACAGGATGACCTCAAACTTGTCTATCTGAGGAAAATTTAAACTCCTGATCCTCTGCCTCTACCTCTCATGAGCTAAGTATACAGGTATCCACCTTGCCTGGTTTACAAAGTGCTAGCGATCAAATCCAGGCTTTGTGCAGACTCAGCAGACATTTTACCACATAAGCTACAACTCCAGCCCTGAGGGGAAAAAATTAAAGTAAAATAATGAGTAAGAAAAAGCTGCCAGACCAAGTAGAAAAAGATGCAGAATATGTGAACAACTTTTAGAGAAAATATTTAAATGGCTAGTATGTATTTACAAAAATTCTCATTTTTACTTGTTATCAGAGAAACGCACAATAGAACTCTGACATAATGTTAATAAGCAACTAACTGAATGACTAAAAGGTTCAATAGCAGTAATATTATTCAAAGTGTAGAATGTCTGAAAGTCCTAGAATTGCTGGTAAGAGTAAAAGTACAGACATTTTTGAAAACTCATTGTTGGTGTCTACTAGAGACTACACATGATATATTCCACAGCATCACTCCTTGGTATACATATATGAACACAAAAACGAGTTCTGTGTTCAAAAGATACACTCACAGAAAGAGTGTTAGTAATGACCAAAGTTGAAAAGAACACCAATTCTTGTCAGCAACAAAGGAAAGCCCTGACAGTGCTTCGTCCCCAGGCTTCAGCAATAGCTTGTTTCCTAAAGACAGTCCCGGTTTTGCTCTGCCCAAGCCATGCCAGCAGCAGTTCCTACGCCCTGTCATCACCATTGCAAACTGGCATATTTCCCACGATTCCCTGTTCTCTTCCTATACTTGGGCAATGACTCTCTTTAAACATGAACAATTTCTTCATTTACCCCAATGTGAGTGTTGACACCCATTCCTTCTAACATGCTTGGTGCTGCGGGTTCACTAAAGGGTAGAAAGGCCTTTTGTATTTCACGTGTTCACTCATTTACTACAAAATGTGTGTAAGAGTATGGTGAATATGTGCATGTATGTGTTTGATTGTGTGTTTGAGTGTCTGTATATGAGTGTGTGTGTAAATATGTGTATAGATAATATAGTATTATGATTTGGAAATAAACTAAGTGTGCTATAATGATATAGCACACTGATAATAGAGGGAAATTTTTCAAAGAACAAGTGTCTTAGGGTTTTTATTGCTGTGAAGAGACACCATGACCATAGCAACTCTTATAAAGGAAAACATTTGGTTGGGACTGACTTACAGTTCAGAGGTTTAGTCCATTATTGTCATGGAGGGAAGCATGGGGGCACACAGGCAGACATGCTGGAGAGGAAGCTGAGAGTTCTACATCTGGATTGGCAGGCAGCAGAAAGAGAGTGTGACACTGGGTCTAGCTTGAGCATGTGATACATCAAAGTCCACCCCCAGTGACACATTTCTTCCGACAAGGCCACAACTACTCCATCAAGGCTACACCTCCTAACAGTGCCAATCCCTATGAGGCTGTGGTGACCATTTTCATTCAAAGCCCCAAAACAAGAATAAAGGAGATTTTGACTTACTTTTTTTTTCTCCTTCTTTTCATTTATTCTTTGTGTCGTTCACATCATGCATCTCCATCCTATTCATTTCCCTGTCCTTTTGAACCTCTGGTTTCTGCTACACTATCAATGCTGGGCCCTCACTGGAACACCTCTTGGATATCCTGCTGTTGCCCTATGTTGTGGAAATCCTGCGGCTTTGGGTCTGCAGGACCAGCCCCTTCACTTGCCCCTTCATGTGCTCCAGGCGATCACATATCGCAAGGCTGTTGGGGTGGGCCAACACATGGTTCTGGGCCTGGTTAGTTGCAGGGTTGGTCAGTCTGCCAGCTCTCCCTTGTGCTCACCACCAGGGTGAGCTCTCTTGCATTGTCCTGGCAAGTTCACACCTTACAGCAATAAACCAGTTCTTCTGTCTTCATGTCCTCAGGGTGGGATCTCACGCATCTACACCTTTAGGGTCAGCTCTACTGTGTTGCCCAGGCATGGAGTAGGGGTCACTCTCCTGAGTGATGCTGCTCTCCCGCTCTTACTTTTAGTATGTATTTGTTTAATACAGTAAAATATTGAAGAATCTGGAGAAAAAGATAAAAGGTCACAATTTTCTATCTATGTCAGGAGTACTAGAGTGTTTTCATAGTATCCACTGCACTAAAATAAACATTTCTAAGCTCAGTTAAAAATATATAAAATATCTGCAATAACAAAAAACATAAAAGAACACAAATATGAATATTTAGCAGGATGCAAGGAGAAGTGTGGAGTTTAGATGTAGGAAAACATTTCAGAAAACTTCAAGCATAAAGTGAGGGCCAGAGACAGGGTAGCTTTGGATGAGGCAGGAAGTGAGATCAAGGGTGGATCATTAGAGTCTGGAACACCTTTGCATGGTAACTGAGGATGAGCTAGAAGAAAGAGCGAGAAGGTATAAAGAAGGGAGGTCCTGTTAGCTGCCAGTGAGGAATTTCAGATGTGATAACAGAAATGTGAAGAAGTCAATGTGGGAAAGAGTCAGTCCCCTCTCCTCACTTCTGTGGAGGTTTGAATAAGAATGGTGCCCCACCGGGTGGTGGTGGTGGTGCACACCTTTAATCCCAGCACTCCGGAGGCAGAGCCAGGTGGATATCTGTGAGTTCGAGGCCAGCCTGGGCTACCAAGTGAGTTCCAGGAAAAGGCGCAAAGCTACACAGAGAAACCCTGTCTAGAAAAAAACCAAAAAAAAAAAAAAAAAAAAAGAAAGAAAGAAAGAATGGTGCTCCATAGGCTCATAGATTTGGATGCTTAGCCTTTAGAGAGTGGCACTATTTGAGAAGGATTAGAAGGTGTGGCCTTGTTGGAGGGAGTGTATCAATGGATGTGGGCTTTGAAGTTTCAAAGGCCCTTGTCAGGCCCAATCTCTTCTACCCTCTCTGCTTATGGATCAGGATACAGCTCTTAGTTACTACTCCAGCACCTGGCTGCATGCTGCCATGCTCCCTACCATGGTGATAATGGACTAAACCTCTGAAATTGTAAGCAAGCCTCCATGTAAATGCTTTCTCACACTAGTTGCTGTGGCCATGGTGTCTCTTCACAGAAACATAACAGTGGCTAAGACACCCGCCCTGGAGTGTGATGCAAGGTTTTAAAGAAAAACAAAACAAAACAAAACTATAAGACAGTTACTGTGTTAAGTGGGAAAATAATTTACGAATGCAATCTAGAAGAATTACAGAAAGGGACTTAGAACCTATTTGAAGTTACTGGACACCAGCTTCATATAAAACCTGTTCTCTGCATGAAAACCTGAGGGAAGTTCCTCAAGAACACTCACTGCCTTGGTGAAATCAGACAGTGGTTTGTTACAAGAATAACTGGGAGGCAGCAGGAGCCAGGTGAGCTGGCATTTACAAAAGAGCAAACATTCTTAATTTCATGCCATACAACTGCTAAGCGGGGAAGTAGTGAATGGACTTCTGGGCCAGGGAGAAGGTCAGAGCTCAATGTATTCATGTCTGATGATGTCAAAGGATCACCTTAATGGGATTACTAGATCAAGTAATCTTGATGAACAAGAGGCAGTGTCAGAAAAACTAAAGATTTAAGTGTAAGGCTTGAAGCTGGGTCAGTTTCTGGAAACAGCAAAATCCCTGGTATGTCTTTGGTGGAATGAAACAGTGCCAATGATGAATGACTTTTTAACAGATCCAATCTGAGTAAATTTTCCTGTTGTTGTGACAAAATACCCTGACAGAAACATCATATAGAAACAGGGTTTATTGTATTACAATGTGTGGGTACAGCCCATCAGTGGGAAATGAGGCTGGTAGGAACCTGAAGAATCTGGACACACTGTCCTGAGTGAGGGAGAAGAGAGTGCTAATGTTCCTGCTCCTCAGCTATCTTTCTCTTGTTTATTCAGTCCAGGACCCAAGCCTGGGGCATGGTGCCTCTCACTGTTAGGGTGGGTCTTTCCCCTCCCATATCTACTAACCTAGTCAAGACAATCCATCACTGGCATGGCAGATGCTGATATAATCAAGGCAATTCTTCATAAGTGTCCTTAGAGACTTTTCTTCTAGATGATTCCCGATCCTGTCAAATTGATAACCAGTATTAAACAGTGCCAATGCATAAAGGGAAATACTGATTGAGGCTTCCTTCTGGATGCCAGTGTCATGATGAATAGAAGGTTGTGATCTGCAGTTGTATCCCTTGGGGCATCAGAAGAAGTCAGAAGTGGGAAGCTATCTGTTTCGTTTAGTTTGAGTTAGGAAAGCAATACCTCTTGTTTTCCTTGTGTGATGAGACTTCTGGATGCAGCCTTTCCAACTCACCACCAGACTTCTTCAGTTCTCTTGTCTAAATGAAACTGCATTTAGCCTGTGGTTTTTGGGATCCTGGTTGCTGTCCCATGGTTACTAAGATCTGGTATCGTGTTAGCATCCCATTCATCAAGGAGGGTCGAAGAAGTGCTAAAATGGAGACAGCTGAGTTTCCCACTCACCTCCTCCAAATTCTATCCAGACCTTTCTGTCTATTCTGCATCAGCTAAAACGAGTTGACTTGGCCAATCTCAGTCACAAAAGAAATTTATTTTTGTGCAGGGCTAGCCATATTACTATATGAAAAATTATTTTTGTCTTTTGGAGAGAAAAACAGAAAAAGTGACACACAGGTGTCTGATAGAACCTGCCTGCCTGAGAAGTATAGGATGTGACTTGAGGAAGAACTGACTCTGTGAAAGCAAGGAAGCTTATAAATCCAAGTGTATTGATCTATAGAGAGGGAAGGCCTCTTCATCCTGTGATCTATAGTGTATGTGCTACAAAACTAACAACAGAAAAGACTGGAACTGAGGCACAGTTCAACTTGTGTTTAGTCCAGGAAGTGGGAGGAATGATAAGAGAGGAAGATAAAGGAGATGACAAGGGCAGGCACCAGAGAGCTAATGGAATGATGTGACGGGAAAGGGGGTGTGAAGAGCTGAGGAAGAGTCAAGCTTTTCTTTCGGGAGCTGGAAGTAAACAGTTTCTTAGTCTGCTTTCCATTGCTATCATAAACTACCTGAGACTGGGAGATATATAAATTACAGGGGTTTATTTGTGCTTTCAGAGACTGGAAGTCCAAATTTAGCTGCATCTGGTGAGGTCTTGTTCGCTTTCAACTCTGCTAAAAAGCAGAAGAGCATGCAGGGACATGCGAAGGGTACAGCATAAGGGGCAGCTCCCTTGAGAACATCCTGTGACCACAGGAACTCAGATGTGAAAGACATAGAGCCTTCCCTGTCACAAGCTCTACACCTTGGAATGGGCCGCATCTCCCTACTCTGCACTTTGGTTCTCACCACAGTTGTGTTGGTGACAAGCCATATTGAAACTGTAACAGGAGCACAATGCATAATGATATTAACCACTAATAGTATTTCAAAGGAGGATGTATATAGTGTTGTGGCCGTGGTAAGCGACCCTAGGACAGCCATTCCCTCCTGCTACATGCAGACTAATTAGGGATCTAGAAGAGAACCTGCTCTGTCACGTGTCTCTGGAGGTAAGATGTGATGTGCTCAGCCCAGCTCTTGAAGATGTAACCTGAGTAAGAGGAACTCATGACCACAAGAGGAACTAGGAACGAAAATAAAGCCACTATTCCATTAATCAACTGATTTCCACAAAGGCAAACTCTATTCACTTAACAACAAATTCACAAGGTTCTGTGGTTTCACTGGCAACTTACAGAGTAGTCCCACTCTCCTTGACAGACAGCCATGGCAAACAGAGGTTCTTTTGTTCCAATATTAAGTACTAATATTAACTTTAACTTTCAGTTCTCATATTATACATCATAGAGTAAATAAATTAATCAAACTATCAATCTATCTATCTATCTATCTATCTATCTATCTATCTATCTATCTATCATCTATCTATCAGTCACCTATTTAGGTTATACAATAGCTACAAAGCAGTAAAGTGGCCACAGCAGAGTCCAGACAGTTTCAGGAAATACTTAGAAGCAGAAGAGGAGCAGAGAGAAAAGCAAAAATAGTCTTTGTGGGGTGGGAGTAGGGGGTTGTAGAGGGTCAGATGAAGAACCCTGTTGGAGGTCTGCTGAAGACTCAGTTGTACAGTCAGGCTGCTGCCAAGTCATAGGTTGGACTTGAGCCCCAGAAGGGAGGTGTGAGACTCCAGAGACTGCAGAGCTGAAGGGCAGGCCCAGGGCCAAGCATACTAACAGAGTGACAAATGTATAGTGAGTCCAAGTGGATAAAGTAACTGAGGACCGGGCAGGCCGATTGCAGCGGACACTGTCAGCAGGTGGGCACTGACTGGAGCCCACAGGACAGTTCCAAGCTCCCTTCCTCCCTGGATCTTGGTTCACACACTGAAGAGTCAGCTTCCACAGGACAGTGGAACCATCTCCATTGCAAGAGATGTCCTCTTCTTTAGGAGGTCCTGGAGAGGGAATTACTCCCTTTCCTCATTCTGGTGTGTACAATAAAATCTTGGGCCTAGTTTTCCCAATATGTTTTTAATACACTCATGTGCTCCCATGGTCCCGATTTACTTGGGTTGTTGAAAGGGTAGTGCTCTCTCTATTCTTTGGAATAAGCTACTTATCCATTTGTGTCTGGGGGATGGTGTGGGGACAGATCATACTATTTATGTGTCTCCTGAGGTGCAGAGTCATCCTCCATCCTGAAAACGGAGTCAATTACTGCCAAGAAGGTATCTCTCAGGGCGAGGCACAGCCTGAGAAAGCACTGTTTATACAATGTGAACTAATAATAGCACAGGACACAACCTGATCGCAGCGCTTACGTTTTCGGTAACAGAGACTCGGTGATAAAGGCAACGAGAAATAAAAATCAGTCCTGTATCGACTCAAGCATAAACTAAGGAATAAGGACACAGATCTCTGTGATGACCCAGATTCAAAGGAGTCTATCATGTCAGAAATGGAAGCGAACTTGGAGACCATGCATCCAAAGCCCTCATCCACATGGAGGGATAAAAACCTTACAAAATATTGAGAATGTGGAGACTAAGAGGGGAATCACTAACCTGTCATCCAAAGATCCTGCATACTTGGTGGGAATCGAGTCCAAGACATTTTGGCTTAGAAAAATCAAGAAAGGCTTTGTTTTGAAAAATGTCCCCTAATGCTATGTTGGATAATACTGTGCGGCGAGAACATGGACTGACAGAATGTTCTTGCTGCAGGAATTGTTTGTCAGGGAACGATGCTGTTCTCTAGGGAGAGGGACCCGCTTTTTGACAGCCATGGCTGACCTCGAGGATAAATACCGCATTAGGGTAATTATGCTGGCAGAGCAGCACTCACAGAACTCTGACGCCCATCTGGTCCCTTGAGAGATGGAATGGGAGTCCTTGTTTTTAGTATCTCCTGGAGGCAGGAAGGGACCAGTCGCATCCGACTTCTGGTCTGGTGTATGCAGTGAGCAAGTCCTGGAATTCCCACCACAGTCATCTTGGGCAGCTGACTGGTGCGTAGACTCAGTGAGCCCATTCCCAGAAGAGGATTCTAGCCGCCAAAAGGCTAAAACAAAATCAAGACTGCAGCTGTGGCTCAGTTCATAGAATGCTTGTGTAGCACGCACATAGTGCTGGGCTCTGTCCCCCGCACCGCACACATCCAGCATCATTCAGGAGGTGGAGGTGGGAGCGTCTTTCATTTGTATTTTGATCTCTTGGTCTTTGTTCTCAAACCCTTTTCATTTTCTTCATTTGAGATAGGGTCTCACTGTGCGATCGTCCATGCTGAGCAGGAGCATGCTATTCTCCTGCCTGGTTCTCCCATGTGCTTGGATTACGGGTGTGTACCATTGTGCCAGGCTCTGCTATTAATATTTTAATGTATTAGATCTAAAGGAAAATTAACACCTGCCTGTAAGTTTTCTAGAAATCTTTTGCTCCTCCTTGGATTTCATTCAGACTTTAGTCTTTGCTTATTAAGAAGGTAGCCAAATTTGGCAATATTTTCCCTGTTCTTAGGTTTTGAGTCTTCGCTAGGAAGTCTAGTAGGGCTCCCACCTACACATTTTGAAGCTTAACTCATTTGAAATACATTCCTCTTTTTTGATATAAAAACTTTTCTTTACACAATTTTTATCTTCAGAGTATAGCTGCTTTCTTTAGAAAAAGAACAGTTACAACCAACAGGTTTTGCTTCTTCAAAAACTTCTGCAAGCAAGGCATGGTCACTGCATTTAAAATAATATGGTGGCAAACAGTGAATATTTATATTTTTGTCTGTGCCTTAATCATGTATCAGCAATTAGACTTTTAAACCATGACACCGGCCACTTGCTAAGATGTGAGCATTTGCGAGACCAAGTCAGGAAAAGGTAAAGACATTTAATCACCTCTCCTTTTAAGATTCATAAAACCAATTCTTTGCAACATCTTTGCAGCAATGTAGGTCCTTTCATAAAATAAGCTAGATATATTGCTGTATCAATGATGGTCTTATAAATTTTAAAACTTTCATATTCTGAAAATATTTTTCTTCCTGTAAGGGGATTACATTAATGGGACTAAACTGTTTTTTACTCCTTTATATTTACTGTTTAAACTTACTGAGTCTCATTCGTCTATTTTCTTAGTCACTGTCCTATTGTTGTGAAGGGCCACCATGACCAAGGCAACACTTCTAAAACATTTCATTGGGGACTTCTTATAGTTTCAGAAAGTCAGTCCATTATCATCATAGTGGGGGGCATGGTGGCATGCAGGAAGGCATGGCCTTTGAGTTGATAGATTTGCATTTTGGTTCACAGGTGGAAGATAGATACTGAACTTATGGGGGCCATTTTCACTCAAACAATTACATCTAAAGTAAACCCATTTTATGGAAGATGTAATTTACTATAAATGAACACAGGGTCATTGGTTGTATAGAAAATCAAATCAGCCAACACATTGTCCTACTGTTATATTCTTAAAATAAATGTTGGAGAAAGAGAAACTTAACCAATGAACTGTATTAGTGAATGTATTTCTCTTGTTTTCTCATTCAGATTATTATCTGGTTTATTTTTATCACTATCTTTTAATATGAACCTAATCTCCATACAAACATTAGAGATCTAACTCTACTATTCTTTGCTTCTAATATTTTTAGCTTTATTATTTATGTAAAGAAATATTCACACCATTTCTTTTGAGACAGGGTCTTCCTTCACAGGTCTGGCCTTGAAATCACAGAGTTCAGTCTGCTTCTGCCTCCTGCCTCCTGCATGCTGGGATTACAGGTGTGTGCCACCACACCGGGCTCTTCACACCAATTTTGAGAAGCTCAGCCACAAGTTAGCAAAACTCATTTAAAATACAGGAAGGAACATATAACAAGTAAAAGAAAAAAACTCAATGGTTTATATAAATGTGACTAAAATTCATATTCACAAATAAGCAAAACTTTGCAAATTGAAATGACACATTATTTATTATCTGTCACAGAAAGCCTGGGAATTGTTGAATATGAGGGGGCCAGGCACAGGGTGGGGGGATGGGAGAGAAGGAAATGCTTGGGAGTCTGAACTGGTCTGATTACTTTACAGTCTTGCAATGCTGTATCCCACAATCCAGAAAGTCTGATTTATGAGCCACATTATGGGGAAACTGCTCCAGGAACAAATGCAGAAATAATGAAGTCTTTTTTGCCAGAAGCAAAAAATTATGAATAACTTACATGCTTGGCAGTGAGTGTCCCTACAGAGAAGTGCAGCCATGTTTTCTCATGGTAGACTGGTCTGCAGCAATGAAAAGCATAATCTTTAAGCCACCCTAATCCCTACATAGATGATCTCTAGGCCCCACCCCTGACTGAGGAACTATTAGCAGTGGGTGGGTGCTGAGGGAGGGAGGATCATTTCTCTGAGGATGTGGCCACCTGTAGGTTTCCCAGGCTTCAGTGCATGGTCCCACACCCATGGACATATAGTAAGCACTAACCAGATTTAGTGGGTTATCAAAAACAAAAATAAAAAAAGACAAGAAGTTGGGAGGAGGATATGATGGGGAGGCATGGGTTAGATGAATGAAACGGGGAATAGATATGATCAAATTTCATTGTATATATGCATAAGACTCTCAAAAATAAAAACATTTTTTTTCTAAAAGCATGAACTTTAGGCAGAGTGTAGGCTCTGTGCTTGCTGGATTTTTGTTGATACTTTTTAATCTTCAATAATTTCATCTTCATTAATAAGACCAAAGTATTATTTTATATAAAAAGTAGCAATAATTATACCTGTTATCATCTTACACTTTCTTGGGGGAACTAAATATTTAAATGAATGAATGTTTCATGAAGCCTCCAGCACACGGAAAATATTCTATGACATGAGCTGCCATTATAACCTACAACTAAAAGCAAGAGTTCACAGTTAAGAATGAAAAGGTAAGACTCAGGTTACATCACTATCAATAGGGCTCACAATGTATGTAGATAACTACCATATTGCCTTTGTCTGTTTGTGTTGCTATAACAAATCATCTGCAACTAAGAGACTGAAGAGCAATAGAAATTTATTTCACACAGTTCTGGCAGCTGGAAGTCTAAAATCACATTGGGTTTGGTAGGTGATAAGGGCTGTTCTTGGATTCCAAGAGATCACTTCATTGAGGATTTTACACAGTGTGGTAGTTTGAATGTAATTAGCCTGCATAAGCTCATGAGGAGAGGCAGTGTTAGGAGGTGTGGCTTTGTTGGAGTAGGTGTGTCACTGTGGAGGCAGGCTTTGAGTTTTCCTATGCTCAAGATACTGCCCAGTGACACAGTCCACTTCCTGTTGCCTTCTGATCAAGCTGTAGCCAGCACCATGTTTGCCTACATGCCACCGTGCATCCACCATGATGATAATGGACTGAACCTCTGAAACGGGTAAGCAAAACTGTAAGGAAATTAAATGTTTTCCTTATTAGAGTTGCAGTCATCATGGTGTCTCTTCACAGCAATAGAAACCCTAACTGAGACACATGATATAGGAAAGGAAGTGAACTCCCTTCCTCCAGCCTCTTCATACAGCCCTGGACTAATATCATACTTGGGAGTTATACCCTCATGACTTAGTTACTTCTTGGAGTCCCACTTGTTCATATTATAACATTGAATAGTTAGTTATAACACAAAATTTTAGGGGTCCATTTAGAGCACAACCTATATGTTTATGAAAGTATTTAAAAGATGATCCCAGGAACTGAGGATGTAGTTCAGTGATAGAGCACTTGCCTAGTACTGGGAAGCCCTGTGTTCAACCCCCAGAACTGCAAATAAATAAATAAATAATGATCAATAAAGCATTACATTAAATTTTTAATATGGATCAGGTGTAATGTAAATGGGAAAAGAATGAAAAGATGTATCTTCAAACTTCTTATCTTCTTTCCTCAGTCTCTAGACAATGCTTTCATTTTGTCTGTTGCCTCTTTATTGAACTGAAAAGTCTAGAAGCAAATACCACAACTTGTTGGCAGTATGTACTTCTGAGAAGGAGAATTATAAATTGAGCGCGTAGATTAATTATAACTTGCATGTAGTTTAAAATTTGTATTGGTGTGAAAGAAACAGATGAAGCAGCATGTAAGGGGACGGTATCGCCTCCATTTATTCCATGGACTCTTTACCGGCTTCAGGGTAAAACTCTGCAGGAACTAGGGAGGGTAGGGCAAGTCATCAACCAGTGGCTGGTGACAGGTTCTTGTCACAGTCACAGAACACTGCAGATCAGGTTATAAAATGTACTAAATGAGGGTATTGTTAATGATAATTAAAGGAGAGGTTTAGTTTGGTTACGAAAATGAATTAAGGCCTGAGAGATACTCAGTGGTTAAGAGCGTTGGCTGCTCTTACGGACAGCTCAGGTTCAATTCTCAGCACCCATCAGACAGTCACAACCTGTGACTCTGGTTCTAGAGTGTCCGACACTCTCTTCTGGCCTCCATGGGCATCTGCGTGCATGTGGTAGATATATACATACACATACACCTACACCTACACATATGCATACACCTACACATACACACATACTTACACATACACATATACATACACCTACACATATACACATATCTACATATATATATACACATATACATACACCTACACCTACACATACACACATACATACACATATACATATACCTACACATATACATACACCTACACATATACATATACCTACACATATACATACACCTACACCTATACATACACATATACACATACATACACCTACACATATACATACACCTACACATATACATACACCTACACATATACATACACCTACACCTACACTTACACCTATACATGCACATATGCATACACCTACACATATACATATACATACACCTACACACATATATATATACATACACATATACATACACCTATACATACAATACACACATATATACACACATACACCTACACATACACATACGCATACACCTACACATATACATAGACATATACATACACATACACATATACACACTCAGGCACACAAATACACATGAAAATAAAAAAAAAATTTCTTCTAAAAGAAAATGAATTAAAAACGGATCAGAACAGTCTGTAGACAGGACACTCTCATCAAATGAAGACTCGGTTCCTCCCACTACTTCCCTCTCCACAGTTGGCACCTACTCTCTGTGGTATTCACTTACACTGTGGCATGTACACCCTGTGACCTCCTCTAAGACAGACACCTGTTTGGATCGTCTTTCAGTCCTCGTTCTGTCTCATTGTCACCTTTCTTAACCACCCCTCCAATGTCTATGAAGAAATTCAGATCTTTCAGAAAGTCAGCCTGTCTCTCTCCTTTGTATTTAAAAACTATCATCTGTCTGTCTGTCTGATCTATCTATCTATCTATCTATCTATCTATCTATCTATCTATCTATCTATCTACCTATCTATCTGTCTGTCTTTCTTGATGCGGATGTGCCTACAGGAGTTTACATGCATCTCACACACACAGAAGCCTGTAAAAGCCTGGGGAGGGTGTTCAATTCCCCTGAACTGTAGCTACATGGCTGTGAGCCAGCTGGAAACTAAATGTGGAGTCCTCCACAGAAGCAACAAGTGCTCTTAGCCACTGTCCCAACTCTCCAAGTCCATCCTTTGTCATTTTAACTCTATACCTTTTCTACACGTTTACTACTTTTAAGGGATTCTTAGAAGGCAAAAGTAGACAAAAATATCTCACTTTAATTTTAAAATACTTCAAATCAATTTACCATGAGTAAGCTCTCATTTGTAAGTGTGATTAAGACACATGGAATTTCTCACTAAATCATTTCATGTGCTGGACAGTGGAGTTGGCAGCTGTGAGTACAACACTTCCAGCAGATCTCTAGAGAGTTTCCATTTTCCAGAACTAAAACTCTCCACTTACTGAGTAGCAAGTCCTCAGTCCCCCTCTCCAGACCCTCACAGCACCTTCCTACTGATACAATAATTCATGTCTAGGTCTTGGGATCAAGGGGTGCCCCATTTCTCCTCTAAAATTAATGTACATTGTATTGAATTTCATATTTGGGCTTCTAATCTATCTTCTAGTAAATCTGATTTTTGAACTTTGGAAAAACAGAAACCTAATTTTTAGCCCTAACTAAGAAAGCACCTGCCACCGCTCTGCATTGCATCCCTCCCTCCCTCCCTCTTTCCCTGGCACACATTCTTACCACCTCAAGGTCCTTTGCCCATCAAAAAGCAAGTCAAACATTTGACAAAGAATCGCCTACACATGCCTCCTACTCAGTGTTAAACTCAGTGGTTGACAGTAGCCTCACATTGCTGCAAAACAAGCGAACACAGAGTAGTTGGTTTGCAATTGTTTATTCAGCTGTGAATGGAAGACCTTGGGAAGTCTGTTTCATTCAAGCAGTGTTTATAAACATCTGTGAGCCTGAGAGTGTCCCAGTGTGCCCTGATATAGAGGGATGAAAGTGACCATAGTAGAACTCCTTTCTGAGATGCATAATTGCATGCATACACTAGAGAGAGAGAGAGAGAGAGAGAGAGAGAGAGAGAGAGAGAGAGAGAGAGAGTTAATAGTTGTGACTTTTAAAAAGCCATTCTGATTATGACCCACAGAAAGAAAGAAACTGTACCTGTGAACAAACATTCCCAGAAAGAAACTGTACCTTCAAACTGAAGTCCTTTATAGGACTAATTAACTGACAGTGGAGTGGCTGGAATGTTGCAGGGCCAGAGGCAAATTATAACTTAGCACAGACTATCTTTAGGCTCCTAACTAGCCATTCTTTACCTACCTTTGAATTAGACTTAACATCCTATGACTAACAGATAAAAATAACTTTTGGAATGTAAAACAAAACCCTGGATTCCACCACGCAAAGGGCTGAAAATGCTGACAAATAGCATCTGACCTATAACAGTGTTCTATCCATTTTTTTCTATGACCTGCCTACCCAATGTACCCACTCATGTATTTGAAAAGTGTCTTGATTTATGACTTTTTGTTGTTGGTATTCTTCTGTTACTATACGAAAACTTCATGAAATTCCAATCTTATTTTTACATGGTATTTGGGGAGATATAAGTCTATGTTCCCAGGTCACTCATGTTTGCCTCCAGAATACACAGTCTCATCTCCCATTTGAGGTGAGAATTGTGTTTTGTGTCAACAGAACCTAGTGACCCTGTGCACACATACATGATGATAATTTAAACACATTTTTTTCAAGAAAAAAAATGTTTTGCTTGCTGTGATATATGCAATGCACTTGAGTATTTGTTTTCTTCATTTAATTTAAAATATTAAATTAGAATACACTGACTTTATAAGCAAATAAAACTCTTGGAGAGTGTCAGGCCCAAAGTAAACTCCAGTTCCCCAAACTTCAAAAGGCAGTCCAAATATCCAGAAATGAGCTCAACCTGGACTATAGGAGGATTTCTGGTGGTTAGGTGAAGGCCAGTATTCCTCAGGAACTTGTGAAGCTGGTTCTCCTCTACCAAAAGGAGTCAGTTCCCTTACCTCTGGCAGAAGGGACATAAGGCTACCTATGATGCCAAGCTTCTTCACTATCACAGTTCCTGTTACACATTTCAAAATCCATGCTAGCATTCTGGCCCTTCTCACCTCCTCCCCTACCATAAACTCCCTCCAGCTCACAGCCTTCCCTTCCCCAGCTACTCATTCTCCATATAACTCTGCTATTCTCCCTGTTCTCTCTCTCTCTCTCTCTCTCTCTCTCTCTCTCTCTCTCTCTCTCTCTCTCTCTCTCTGTTCCTCCCTCCATTTCTCCCTCCCACTCTTGCCTTCTCCCTCTCCTTCTCCCTCTTCCTCACTCTCTGCTCTGTCCCTGCTTCTCTTATTGTATTTTCTCTATTCTCTGTCTCCTCTCTCTCACAGGCAGCCCTGGCCATGTTCACTCTACTTTCTCTCCCTGCTCTGGACTCTTCTGGATGCCTCTAGCTGCTCTTTCTCCCAGATGTACAGTAAAAAAAAAAAAAAAAAAACCTTCTCCGTAGCCATACCATGGAACAGTCATGTTGTCAGTTTATACATAGAGGTTTAAATGAGGAAGAAATTATTTAATACAAATAATTTCAGGGGAAAATAGGGTCATGAGTATAAAGCTTAACACCAGATTCGGAGTTTTTCTTGGGGATTATGAAATGGCGCTCATTCTCAGTTTTTTCTCAGGCCTTCTTTAGGCATCTGCATTTACATATAGTTACACATTAATTTTAGACATCAACATTTACATATATTTACATATTAATTCATCTGCATCTTGACCCTCAAGAACGCAGAGCACAGCTAAGGTAAATTTTGATCTAAATACTCCTGGAGTAACAAAAGGCAGGAGAAGGTTGGAGGGGGAGGAAAAACAAGCCCAGTGGAGCATAGACAGGAGAGGGACTGTAGAGGGTAAATCCAAGGAATTACCCAACCTAGTCGTCAAAGTAACAGAGTAGCACAGAATTAGAAAGCATTGGGGGGAAATACCTGGTGGATAGACTTATCCCTTCTCTTCCCACTTGCATCACACTGAGTCCCTGTTGAGATTTTGACATGTTGTTTTCCACACATTTCAAAATGCTTTTAGGCACATATGAATTCATAAATAGCACCCACATGTGATTTGATTTATGTAGACGGTCATTTTGTCTCCTCTACCTCTGAGCTCCAGAAAAATCTTCCCTGATGTGGTAACTGACCTGTCTGGCAGGAAGGAAGGAATATATTCTAAGGAGACACATGTGTTCCCTTTTTTGGCTACCAGATGGTTGAAATGGACTCCAATAAATTAAAATCTCCCCCGGTATCTATCTGCTGCTGGCAGCGGAAATGGCTGAAGCCCTGGGGCCGTCCAGAGCAGGCTCTTGTCTCCAGTAGACAGCTTATCAGATGGTCTTGCAGTGGACAACTTGACAGGAGAGACTCGGAGCTGAGACAGTCACAGGCAGGGGAACCACACATGGCCTGAGGGTCTAGTTAAGTCTATCTTCTGCTTCCTGTTTAAGCCCTATTCTTCTATCAGGAGTCCCCCTCCTTGTGAGACTTTTATAAAAATGTGTTACTATGTATCCCCACCCCCATCCTCCTCCTCCTTTTACTTCTTTTTTTCCCCATTCATCAAAATGAGGGATTTAGATACAAACTGAATTTAAGAAAAAAAAAAAAAAGAATTTGCTGAATCTGAATGTTCCCTCTGGTAGACTTATTAGTAAGTGTTAATTCTAAACTTTTTTCTTTCTTTTCTTTTCTTTTCTTTTCTTTCTTTTTTTTTTTTCAAGACAGGATTTCTCTGCCTGTGGTCCTAGATGTCCTGAAACTCACTATAGACCAGGCTGGCCTCGAACTCACAGAGATCTGCCTGCCTCTGCCACCTGAGTGCTGGGATTCAAGGCAAGTGCCACCCTAGCCCGGTTTAAGCTTTCTTCTTCATGACTGGGTTCAGAGTTTTTAAATGTTAATTTTGGAAAGTGAGGCTGAGTTTTGATTACAGGGTTTAGGAGACAGAGTTAAAACATACTTTTATTAAATGCTCATAAAATTTCTGCTTTTGCTGGGTAAACTAAACTCTATAATTAAAAGATCAGTTTTGGGATTGATCTGTGTGTCAGGATAATTTTGGCTTGGTCCATTTATAATTTGCTTGTGTTTTGTCAGTGCTGACACGGACTAACTAATTGACTTTGAGATAATTGTTGGGAGTCTACACATTATGCTGTAAACAATGTAAAATTATACACTTTAATGTCTAAATATGTTGCTGGGGAATCAGCATCCCACTTTTATGAATTCTTAGTCTTGCTGATGCGGGAAATTAGAAAGCAGACTCACAAGGAAGCTTGAGGAGCATATTTTACTTGGAGAGAACGGCAGAGTGGGTAGCCTTAGGAACGGAGGTCTGTGGGGGACTGAGGGTCTTCAGAGGCCAAATCAAAATGCCCAGCGTCAAGACAGACATGTTTGGCATTTGGTGTCTGAAGAAGAGACAGAAAGGGGAGAAGGAGGAAGTTTCCTTTCTGAACTGTGATGAGAAGACAGGCGAGCTTGACAGTAAAGATCTGCCGAGAGCTGCGCAGAGGGAGGAGACCACAGTGTACAAGGCTGCGACCCTTGGGACAGGTTGGCGTGTGAGGACCAGGAACTCAGCGGCTCTTCTTTTCATCAGGAGAAACTGCTTTTACTCAACGGTCCTTGGGCAAGCGCTGATACTTCCATCTTCCTCTCTCCTATGCGGTATTCTGGGTTTTCACAAGGGCCAATGGCAGCATTTCACTTTGTGTGCGTGTTACCTGCGGAAATAACGGGAGGAGGGGTCCACAGGTCCCGTGAAGGACTAGGTCCATCCTCACTCACCTCCAAGCCTGCTATTGACTGTCTCCCTTCCAGCTTAACCTTTGGGCGTAAGTGTACATGGCAAGCATTGTAAAATACATAAGAAAAAAATATTGTTCACAAAGGGACAGTGTTAGAGTTTCTACTTTATTTATACGTGATGTTCATATGTATAGGTAGAACATCTTAGGATATATATGATATGCTATACAACCATGGCAGATAAAACATGATGAAAATGGTATGATAAAATGGTATTTTAGTGATAAATAGTATGATTATTAAATGACAAATGGTGTGATGAAAATGGTATTTTGTTCAGGTATTTTTCTAAAATACCATGTCTACAAATGTGCATTTACGGGTACAAGCATCTCATGATAAAATTTTGAGCATCAAAAATTTATTTGGGAGCTTGCTTTCTCTTCCCAGCTTTGGAAAAAGCCTTGCTTCCCTCTTTGTGATTCAGAGTTGGTCCTCCCCTCTCTGTTTTCCCTCTTTGTTCATGGAGTTCTATTGCCTTGTTTGCTGGGAAACATAGTCTTCTGTCTGTTACTGCCTGTTCTGTTTTGAGTTTTTAGTCTTTATCAAAGTCTTAATGCTTGTGAATTATAGACTGGACATAATCCTGTCACTGTTTTTGACACCACTCCTGCCTTCTGCAGCCCAAGTGTTTCTTTAGAGCTGTAGGGACCTTAACTCAGGTCTAGCCAAGATCCCTGGTTTTGATGCTGAAACGGATTTCAGTAGTAGGTACTAAGGCAGAGCTGGGAAGATATTTTTAACATAGACTTACTTTTGTTTAAGATTTTTGAGAAAAGTCAGAGAAAAGGAATGTGGTCTTACTCAAGAGCATATGCATGCAGGCCTTCAGCCTGAGTCCTTGTTATCTTAGCATAAAACATCTATATCATACCCATTCTTCCAAGGTTCAGGAATCATGGCAGGAACGGGGACAAAAAAGTTGTACAAGCCAGAGGCAGTAGATGACTATAAGAAACTGTGTTATGGGACATGACAGGGCACATGAAATCACAGCAGTTTGGAAAGTGTACACAAGACTTGCAAAACCCAGACAAAGTTCTAATAGGGAGCAAGGAGTTGGGCGTAAAGTCCTACCTCTCACTAAGGAACTAGAGGCAATTAATAGCTGCTGGGAAAAAGAGGGCAAGCTTTCTTTAAGGATGTGGCCCAGGTGCACTGATCACACTCAGTGGAAGGCCACACCACCAAGCTTCCATGGGCAGTGCCAATTGAACTTGGTAGGTTTAAAATCATAGAGGACACAGAGTTGGGTGGGCAGGGAGTAGGGGTGGGTTTTGGAGGCATTTGGGGAAGGTGAGTCTATAATCTAAATACTTCATACAAAATTCTCAAAGACCATATATAAACGAGGAAAAAAATATACTTGTGAAAAGAACTTTGACTTTCTGTGGGAAGTCTTTAGAGTAAATGTTGATTGTGCTGGAACTCTCGCTTCTCACGGGCAAGGAGCTTTCAGACTCTGGGATGAAGTGATTCTCCCCCTTTCATGTTCTTCATTTCCCCATCTCAAAATTTAAAATGTAGCTATATTAACTTGCTTTCCAGTCATCCATGGATTGCTTCATTATGGTGGAAGTCATGAGGATGCTGAGAACCATGACCTGTCAGTTGCTTGACTCTTAAACTATATAACGGGTGGATATGGGTGAACGTTTGTAAAACAATCTGTGCTTTGCACAGTTTTTGTCTGTTGGAAGACCGGAAAAATACAAGGCAATCCACTTCTGTAAACGACCACCTGTTATCTTCTGACATTTGGAAACTTAAATATTAATAGTTAATGTTGTTGAATCTTCCTGTTTTTGCTTGTTTGTTTGTTTGTTTGTTTGGTGTCCTGGCTAGTTTTATGGCGATTTAACACAAGCTAGAGTCCTCAGGAAGGAGGAAGCCTTAGTTGAGAAAATGCCTCCATATGATTGGTCTGGGGCTGTAGGAAAGCCTATAGGGAGCTTTCTTTCTTTCTTTTTTTCTTTATTAAGAAATTTTTTGTTCATTTTACATACCAACCACAGATCCCCCTCTCATCCCTCCTCCCGCTCCCCCCAAACTACCCCTAATCCCCTCTTTCGAAAAAGTAAGGCCTCCCACGGGGGAGTCAGCAGAGCCTGGTACATTCAGTGGAGGCAGCTCCAAGCCCCTCCCTGGTGCATCAAGGCTGTGCAAGGTGTCCCACCATAGGTAATGGGCTCCAAAAAGCCAGCTCATGCACCAGGGATAGATTCTGATCCTACTGCCAGGGGCCTTTAAACAGACCAAGCTATACAACTGTCTCGCTTATGCAGAGGGCCTAATCCAGTCCCATGGAGGCTCCACAGGTGTTGGTCTAAAGTTCATGAGTTTCCACTAGCTTGGTTTGGTTGTCTCTGTAGATTTCCCCATCATGGCCTACCCCAGAAATCAGATTGGTGAATATCCTAACTGTCATCATAGAGCCTTCATCCAGTAACTGATCTGCAGAGATCCACAGCCAAGCATCAGGCAGAGCTCCAGGAGTCCAGTCGAAGAGAGGGAAGAGGGATTCTGTGAGCAAGGGAATTTTCTTAATTAGTAATTGATGGGTATAGGGGCCCAGCCTATTGTAAATGGGCTACCCCTGAGCTGGTGGTCCTGGGCTGTATAAGAAGCATGATGAAGCCATAAAGAGCAAGCTAGTAAGTAGCACCCCTCCATGGCTTCTGCATCAGCTCCTGCCTCCAGGTTCCTGCCCAGTTTGAACCCCTGTCCTGACTTCCTTTGACGATGAACAGTGCTGTGCACATGTAAGCCAAGTAAACTTTTTCTTTACCAACTTGCTTTTTGTTATGGTGCTTCATCACACCAATAGTAACCCTGACTAGGATATTTGGAGAATTTGGTCTGCCTTTAAAACAAGGCTAAGAAGAATACAAGAGAAAAAGTAGTATACTCCCATTATTAAATATGTAAGATTTATCTATTTAAAAAATATTAATGTTCTTTGCTCTTGTGAGAAAGTTTGTTTCTATCAAAGGCAATTAGTCCAGCAAGGTTTGTATTTTCTGGACCTTCTCCTTTGTACACATTAGCCAGTTATGTCAGATTGTAAATCTGAGCTCCAACAAATGCCCGTATCCAGGATAAGAATGGAAGCCATCTTGGATGGTCATGCTTGTTAGTCTTAGTACACCCTTTTCATAAATCATTTCCTTGCTAAACTACTTACACTTTATTTTTGTGTTCCTTAGCATAATACCAACATTATTCTTTGTTTCTAACATTAGTAACATTCTGTAATTCACTTGAAAGGCAAGATTTTTTTTTATGTTTTGTTAAAATAATTTTTTTTATATTTACATTTCAGACTTTTATCTTCTTATGGAATTGTCTTAACAAAGTCAAGATTCGTTTAAATATCGGCGTCGAAGTCTTTTAGATGATCATTTTGTAAACAACTATTTCAATACATTTAATTCCCTATGTATCTGTGACCAGAAGTATGTAGAGCTGTGCATTGTGGAAAAAAATGTAATAGTGGTCAAGGCATGTACGTTTATTACATGGAAAATGAGCACAAAGTTGCTTGCCACAGGGCTTCCTCCCGTCTGTGTTTGCCTCAAGGAAAGATAAGGACACCAGCTGCCACCAGAGGCAGCCTGAGCAATGGTTGTAGAAGGTGGGAGCATGGACCTAGCTTCTCCTTCGTTCTGGGCTAGGCTGAATAACTTGTGCCTGATGGCCATGGATAAACGCAAGGCAATGCCATACATGTATGGCAGTACCCTGGATGAGAAAGAAAAAGAATAAGTTATAGAGTTTGTGTCTCATGGGTAACTAGCAAGGAACCTCCTCCTACCCACAAAGTTGTACTTAATGGATCATTTAGGAACAACAGATAGAAATGAAGGAATCTTTTCATGCTGTACTGGGACTTGTTAAAATTTTTCTATAGTTCCAGTAACAACTGACTCCAGAAACCAACCAGAACCTGCTTAAAACGGATAATGTTGGATCTTCAGAGGGCCTGGCCACCCTCCCAAGAAAGGTTTCACTACATGTGTGGTATAATGCTGACCTCTTAGAGTCTTCAAGACGTTTAGAGTTAAAAAGATATCTGGGAAAACTGCCATCTAGATGATATGAAAAGCTGGTATAATCCTGCTTGAGCTAAAGCATTTTGTTAATGTATGAGTTTCACTTGTACATAATGGTTTTTATAACTAACATGGGTTTTGAACTGGTAAGAGATTGAACATTTTGGTTATCGATGCTGTAGACTTATTCTACTAAACCAGAGACTAGATTTTCCTCTAGAAGTAGAAGTTAAGTTAATTCATAATAGGCTTCTATCTAGTTATTCTGTATAATGAGGCTAATTGTTACTGGCTTTTTTTACGTATAGATGCCTCTTGTACTGTGCAAGCCTTGTAAGGTTTGGTAGGCATTGGATCTTTCTAACTCTGTACCCCGTCACTTAATGTTAGAAACATAAGCAAAACTATTTTGTGTAATTTAAAAACCATTTTGTATGACTTGAAATAATGTAATGCCTGTAAGATAGGAGCTTGGCACTAGGCAGCTCTGATAAGAGATAGGCCCCAGAGGCAAGATCTGATGTATTCATGGATGGCCACAGGACAGCTCAGATATGAGCCAAGACCGGGAGAGGCTTTGATATACTATAAGAAACTAGCCCCGAGGTGGCATTGATAGGTTAGTGAACCAGCCTCAAGCTGTGGGACCTGATAGCACAAAGCTACTGTCCAGTGAGATACACAGAAATTAGAACTTTGGAAATGATCTCTAGGATGGCACTGCTCTTCTCCCAAGACATAGCTTCTCTAGCCTATGTGATGATACCCATTGACAAAGGGCTCTGTGTGTTTTAAATGGACTTTCTGTGTGTCTGTGACTTCAGTGACCATTGAACTTCCAGCACCATTGCTGGGCTCACAGACGCCCACCTGTCAGTGCTAGCTGCTGGCTGGACACTCTCAAGGACCTTCTGGACCTCCACCAATGCCATTCTCCAGGCCTGAAGGTCATGGCAGAAGGACTTCATGGCAGAAGTGGGTTGAGCCTGAGAGCTTCTGAAACATCCTCACTGAGGCGTTCCCCAATGGAACCTTCAGCAGCGTTTTCTACTCAACCGCTGTTCTCTGCTTGCTTGCTGAGATGTCTGTTTAACTTTTATATTGGCATGATATTATAAGGAATGCTTGTGTGAATAAACTGAGCATGTTTAAAAGTCAAATCTTGTGTGGACATCCTGATTGCTGAGTTCCTCAAAGCCTACAGGCCATGCTCTCTACACTTCATTTTGAATTAGTCTTATTCATGTTGGTTATGTTTTTGTAAAGCTTTATAGCTGTTAGAATTTTACGGAAGTTCTCTGAAGAGAGAACCCAAAAAACATTTTTAGGGTACTAAGACATTTCCCACAGAACAAAGAGAAAGGACCCCAGTTACCCCTAATATAAGAGCGACTCCTTCTATACCTTTTACAGCTTGCTTAAAATTGTGCCTGAAGGATTTACTGACACTAACCCCTTGATATCTATCATTCTTCCCATCCAACATAGGATCAAATCAGACCAACCAAGACAAATCTGACCCTGGTTACTGTCAGGTTCAAAGGACGCTCCATTTTCCCAAATTCCAAAAAGCAGAAGGGACAAATGGCTATCTGTGGTGCCTATTAGCACAGGCTAGCCTCCAGGTTCTCTTGATATCACAAATACATATTACATATTTCAAACTCCATGCTAGCATCCTAGCTCTTCTCACCTCCTCCCCTAACCTAAACTTCCCCAGTCACAGGTTTCTCTCCCAGCAGCTACCCATTCTCCTCATAATCCTATTATTTTTGATATACTCTCTCTGTGTCTTCTCCTCTCAGTCTCTCCCTCTTCCTCTTTCTTCCTCTCTGTCTCTTCTCCCTCCCCTTCTCTCTGCTCTCCTGTGCTCTCCCTCTCTGTGTGTTCCTCTCTCACTCTCTGCTCTACTGCTTCTCTCACGGCCAGGGGAACTCTGCTGGCCATATCCAGTCTACTTCTTCCTCTCTCTGCTCTGGACTCTTCCAGATGCCGCTGGCAGTTCTCTGTCTTTCATATCTACAATGAAAACTTCCCCCTTAACCATACCATAGAACGGTCATTTCATCAGTTTATACAGTTACCAGGGACAATAGAAAACAAGCCATCAGATGCTTAATCACTCTGTGTAGAGACCAAGGGGAAAATCATCAGGATTGAAATGGAGTCACACTGGGCAGAGTAGCGGCTGCTTGTAATCCCACAGTTTGTGGGGTGGAAGCAGGAGAAACAGAAGTTTGAGGCCAGCTTAGGTCTTGTAGCCAGACCCTTCTCCAAACCAACAGGATGGAGCTGCTTGTTCCAGCCTTCTGGAAGAAACTAAACCCAAGAGTTATGCAGAAATGGTTCTCAGCACAGGAACCTGACACCACCCGAGTGTATTCTGACCTTGATTCCTGCTTGCCTTCCCTTTGTGATTTTTATTTTCAGCCACATATTTCACCTCAAGACTGAGGTGTTAAAGCAAAGAATTGGGGAATGTAACCAACCTATCCGGCAGGAACAGACATTCCAAAGAGATACTTGTCTTCCCCTGTTTGGCTATCAGACTGTTGAAATAAGGACTCTAAGCAATTAGACCTCCTCTGGCATTCTCCTGCAGGGAGAGGAAACGGCTGAAGCCCCGGGGGGGCATCCAGAACAGGAATTTGTCTTCTGGACAAAGATTTACAGCTTGTGCGATGACCTTGACCTCACAGCGGACTGACTTGCAAGAGGGACTCGGAGCTGGACATTGGTGGGCAGGGAACCACACTTTGCTCAACTGCTCAGTTTTGTGATCTCTTGCTTTCTGTTCATATCCTACCCTCATGTCAGGTAGATGGACTCGGGAGAGTCGCTGGATCTCTTTGCCAGTCTTTCCAGGGACATACGGAACAAATCTTCTTCTGCTTTTCACTATTAATTTGGCTCCCTTTAATTGACTCATTGAAGAAAGGAGGCTGAGTGTTACCTTGGGAGCACAGCGCTCACCCCAGAGTCTGGTAACAATGTGCCTAGGCAGCTCACAACAGCCTGGCCATAGCTGCCTCTGTTGCTCAAAACTGCTGTACCAACGCCTGTGCCATCAGAACCTGGGCTGGTCCTTTTAGCTCCAAATTCCTAACATCTATATAAATGCCCAGCACATGGGATCCTCAGGTACACATTCTCTGCTCCACGAAAAGAAGCATAGTTTCTTCCACTGTGAAAGAAAGGTGGATTCAGTGTTGAATTGGACCCTTGACAGCCCGGAAGTGGCTCTGGGTACTCTGCTTTTAAAGAAAGCCCACATCTCTGTTCTGGCTGACCTAGGATCACAGTCTTCAAGCACTAATGGCCTTATCACAGTTTAGGGTCCCATTTAGCCCTGACTAAACAAACAACAGACTGTGGTGACAGAAGCAGTCAGAAGCCTGCCCCAGCAGCCCCTGCAGCCAGGGAAGCCTCCCAGCCCTCGCCTCAGGCAAATTGCCTCTGTGCTCCAGCCCACAATTTCTCCAGAGCTCGGGATTGGTCCTCCGAGCCACAGAGCTGTGAGAGAGCCTGTATATATTCCTCAGAGGCAAAGACTGCCCTAGACAGTTTTGAAGTTTCCAGAGACCCGTTCAGCTGTTGAGAAGTTCGAGAAGTCGGCTGAGGACCTAAGCCGCTTGCCAAAATGTGTAAGGGGCTGGCAGCGTTGCCGCACTCATGCCTGGAAAGGTGAGAACCGAACTTCTTCAGTGTAAGAGATAAAGGTGTGGTGAGCCTGTACTCAAGGGAGGACGCCCAGAGGAACCGTGGGATGCGGTCACAGGGATGAAACAGCTGTTTGGTGATAGACTTGGCGTTGTCTCATCTGTAGCAGTACAGAGATTTGGAAAGATCTGAGCTGGAGATCCAACAGGAGATAGATAATTCATGTGTCATTTAGTACACAGAGAGTCCTTTTCTCCCAGAAGATGCCTGTTCTGTAGGGTGTGTGTGTGTGTGTGTGTGTGTGTGTGTGTGTGTGTGTGTGTGTGTGTGTGTTTAAAAGGTAAAAAAGCTTCCAACATCGAAGCATAAAATTATCTGGTTTGAATTCTGGATACCCTACTTATTACCTGTGTGGCTTTGAGCAATTCTTTAACCTCTCACTTTCCATAGCTGTAAAGTGGAGGTAGGAAGCATGTTTGCCTCATAGGCTGGTTTGGGGGACCGAGCAAGTGTTCATGTGTGTGAAGTGCTCAGAAGAATGTCTGACACAATAGAACCGTGGAAAGAATGACCTTTATTCACGTCTAAAGATCGGGGTTGCAGGCTCTGTGGACAGTTTGCGGTGAGGTGGAGAGAGCTTCCCGTTGTTCCCAGTACCCTAACTTTGTTAGACAGAAGCTGATGGATTGCTGGGCAAAAGAAAAGCCCCCGGGATACAAGGCTTGTTTATTATGTAGCATTCTCAGACACACGGTTGTCCCCAGACTGTGCTATAGTCTGCAAAGAATCCTACATCTAAAATAAACATCTTACTAGAAACAACATCTTAACCCAGCAGCCCGTGGGATCTGGGTGGGTGGAAGGGTTCTGCTCTCTTAGGGAACGGATCTGGTTAGATTTACTTTGACAGTCAATCATTAAGGGAAGTAAAAATGACTCTTGTACAGCCTGCTTCTGTCCCTAAGGGCAGTGGCGATGTTTGTCTGAGACGGTCATATTGTTTAGTGGGCCATGAAGGACTTTTGCCTTTTTAAAACTTCACATTGTCTTTGATGGTTTCCATCACAGTAATAAATTCAAAGTGCCACTTTTTTTTTTTCAAAAAAAAAAAAAAAAGACGATACAGCATATTCCTCGGAGTCAAAAGCACAGATGTTTTAAACTGTTGAGCATAAGCAGAACCTGTAGCAGTGGTGTGTGTAGTCGCTGGCCAGTAACTCAGTAGTCCATTTTTCATTGGACCGGGGGAAGAAGGTAGATTCCAGGGCTCAGAACTATTGATTGTTTTGTTCCCTCTCACCTTCTCTATAGAAAGCTCCAGAAATAGGCAGCGTGCAGAGAGCTGAGTGGCAGCCTAACTTCTTTGGAGAGCAGATAGTGCATCTTGCTTCTCTCTTCAGCTATGAGAACGGCACACTGACTGACCATGCATTGCATGGATGGATGCCTTTAGCCCACCTGGTATTTGCAGTTGAGCAATCTGATGTCATTACCCTGGGGAACAGTTGACACCACTCCTGTGACAGTCTGCAGGAGTTTGGGCATCTTGACATTGTTAGTCATCGTGTCCTATGCTTTTATGTAAATAACACAGTGTTTACAAAGATACAGTGATGGGATTTTTGCAGTTATGCCTGTTACTGTCATGTATTAGATTCATTATCAACATTAGAATTTATTATATTTACATTTATTATTTATTCACTTTATTTCTAGTTGGGTGTTAGTTAGTGTTGTTCTTGCTGGGAATGTATATGTTTGAAGCCCACTATGGTGGATAGACTAGTGATGTAATTGAGCATTTTGCAAAATTCATAATGTTAAGAATACAGTAAGCTAATAATGTTTGGGGGGAGGTCACTGAGAAATTGCAGATTCTTACTGATGAAACAATTTCATGCATTTCAAGCCTGTACACATCTCATAGACAGCTAGATGACAAACCATACCCTGCTCACAGGACAGTGTCCCCATGTAGGAAGAGAAATGAGGACACACATTACTGAGTGCTGTAGTCCAGTATAGAGGAATAAATACAGAGTACTTTTCTCTGCTTTCCATGAGGGTGGGGAAGAACAAGCATTAGTAGTGACATGTTAGGTTGCAATGGGAGAAAGCACCATGTTTCTAAATACTGAGGTAATGAGTGTTTCCTGCAGGGGTGGAGGAGGGGTTGGAAAGAGGAAGGGGAAAAGAAACCCAGCATTTCTATAATCTGCGCAGAAAAGGCTTGGTAAGCGGGGAGGGTGGTTTGTTTCCAAGGGTGGCAGGCCTTTGGCTCTTGCCCTTAAGGCGCTTCACAGCTTGGGATGCTTCTCCTGGATCCCCTGTCACAGCTCCTTTAGTGGCTCGCGGTCCCTACGTGAACAGAGTCCTTCTTCCCACGCTCTCTCATTTAGTCTGGGTTATGCTGAATCACGGGATGTCAGATCCCAGAAACTTTGTCGGGAAGGGTCCTTGGAAGGATGTCTAATCTCATTCCCCTTCTCTAGTAAGAACTCAGAGTAGAGTGGATGGATGATTATGAAATAAAGTTTATTTTTGTTTCTGGGGCCAGTGTTAATGGCTTGTCTTGCTGGCCGGAGAGAAAAGGATCAAAACTCTAATTAATTCAGGCCGGATCAATCATTAGCCACAGGAAGCAGGATGTGAGTGGAGGCCAGCCAATAATGGGTTCCTGTCTCTCTTTTCTTTGAAAGTTTCAGTCAGTTCTCAGATAACGTGGGCTCTGGACCGTATTTTAAAGACCTACTCCAGTTGCAGGGAGGTAAAGACAGTGATAGCCTGACCCTCTGGCTGCTCTGACAGTGACTGGGGGGCAGGGCACACTACCAGCACCAAGGAGAAGGCAGCTGCAGCACAGGAAGGATGGCTTTGCAGTCTATCCCTGCCTCTGCATGAGCCCTGGAATGTAACAGGGACATGGAAGGACCAGACACCACAGTCATCCTCTTGATTCCTTCCCGCGGAAGCTGGGAAAGCCCTGGCTCTCTCTGAGCCTCATTTTCTCATCTGAAAGTGAGTGTCCATCTTGTTGGAAAGAAGTAGCACAAGGAAGAAACAAAACAAAATTCACAGGGTGACAGGCATCACAGGTAAACCCAGCTGAGTAATCCCCCCCATCCCTACCCTCCCTCTCTTTTGTATTAGAGGCAGCCCGGAAAACACTGTATTTAGTCAGTTCTATGTCCAAGCCTTTGATAAACATTATTTCATTCATAATTGTTCAACTTCCTGAAGTATTCTCCATTCTCCTTTTAAAAAATACACAGTATACTCTGTACAAAACGCTAGAAAACACATTAAAATTATGATTCTTATTCCAAAATCACCAGTAGAATTCTTTAGCACGGTAACCATCCAGTAAATGTACAAAAATTTCATGACCATTTGACAGTTGGGTTGTTTGGACTGGGATCCAAAACTTGTCACATTTGAGTTTAGGTCTCTTAGATCTCATAAACAACCCTCCCATCCCCATTGCTTAACACAATGTTTGCAGGTACAACTTAGGAAGTTCCATTATATTCTAAAAAGTTTCTAGATGGGGAGCAGGCAGGGATCCTGAACTATATACTCTTGGCTCAGGGAAGTCCTGAGCCCCCTCTAGGAATCGCTTCCTTACAGGAAGACTTGATCACACATGCTCTTCTACACTCCTCGCCCCACCACTTGCCTATTCTAAATTTGGACTTCACATACTACTATTTTTTTTTCATTTTAATTTAATTATTTTCTGCACCTAAATCCAGTCATATATTTAAAAGCTGTAGTAATTATATTTTGCTAAATGTGTACATGTCCATATATATATATAAAACCTAGAATTTGACATTACGGGCATTTGTTGACAGTTTTATATGTGTGTATTATGTATTTTGATCATAGTCACTCTAATATCCTCTCTCATCTTCTTCTCGCTCTCACTGAACCCTGTGTTCTACCCACCAAGTCTTGTTCTTACTTTCCTGTGGTTTGTTTGTTTAGTGTGTGTGTGTGTGTGTGTGTGTGTGTGTGTATGTGTGTGTGTGTGTCCAGTGAAGTTTCATTAATATTGATTGCATGAGCATGGATGGGGTTATTTACTGGAGGTTCACCTATACCTACACACACACACACACACACACACACACACACACCTGCATACACACAGATCTATATATACACACACATACATCTGTATACACATACCTACACACACACACACACACACACACACACACACACCTGCCCACACACACCTACACATTTACACACACACACACACACACACACACACACACACACACACACAGAAATAGAGCAAGTGTGGAGGGCACTGGGTCTTTTCTGGAACATCAGTAGGTTTAATCAGCCTAAAATTTGAAAGCATGCATCGTCAACTCAGCTACTCCTCATGCAGCTTTGGGGTCTTTACCTGGCCATAGAGCTCCTAGAACATCCACAGGGTGTCCCTGGTAAGGCATTCTACTGCTGCTGTACCCAGGTAAGACAACTTAACTAGGCACTTTTTCCTTTCAAAAGGAAGCGCTTCAGTGTTTAAAGGATTGTGCCAAACAGCTTTGGAATCCTCCAGACAGTAAGTACTTGAGCAGGGTCACTTCATGAGGAGCAAATGAGACTGAGACAAGTGTCCTATGGTCTCCAATTGCCTCTCCAGACACTTCATCTGGATGGCTTCTCACTTATATCCCTTAAACTCCATATTCTAGAAAGCCATTGGAGCTGTCCCTTTAGAGTTAGTGGAGGAGATGGAGCACAAAGTAAGCGGCTTGTGACAACTTGTGAGCACCCGCTCCCCAAGCGATTATTATTAGCAGTGGAGTGTGGACAGCTATTTTGGTCAAGCTGTGACTTTAGTTGATTTGTGTGTGTGGAGAACATCTGTTTCTTGATGAAGCACTCGTCTACAGGATTCAAGAAGTTTGGAAAGAATCAAGATGTTCCATCTAAAAAGTGGCTTCCTGTATTTTGACAGCTGGTTTTAAGTGGTAGCTTACAAAGGGCATTTGGGTTTGCGGAAATATGAGGCCTAACAACATGCCTTTTGGGGATTGTCTAGTCTGGTGATAACACAAGTAAGCCAGCTGAGTGGGTAGATTAAGACACGCATCCTTGTATGGTATTTTTTTTCACTTTGATAAAAGACGTATCTTTTGTTGCAATCAGGGGTTTACTCAGATTTACATTTAGTAGAAGTGAATGACTATTTGTGCGTGCATGTATGGGTGTTGTGTGTGTGGTGTGGGGTCTGTGTGTGTGCAGATGTGTACCATAGTGCTCATGTGAGGCTAGAGGACGACTTGAGAGAGTCTGCTCTCTCCTTCCATCACATGGGTCCTGAAGATGAAGGTCAGTCTTACAGTCATACCGTCAAGTGCCTTTACCCACTGAGTAATCCAGCCATCCCCAGGAAATAACTTCTTTGCCAAAGATGATTATAAATTGGTAAGCTGATCTTGGACAAATAGATGTTTCTTTATTTCATAATTTTTATTTTACACTTTTCATCACTTCCGGCACCATCTGTGTGGACCACACTAAGAAATTCACATTCCGTGGGCAGTAATTGGGTGTCTTAGTCAAGAGTTTGTTGCTATAACAGAATATCTGAGACTGGGTGGCTTGTAAGAGAAGGACATTCATTTCGACTCATGGTTCTGTAGGCTGAGCTAAGGGCATAGAGCTAGTCTCTCATACTGAGTCACAGCCCAGTGGTAGAACAAATGTCAAGTAAGTACCTATGGAAGAGATAACAGGAGATGGGTGGGGGTAGCCTTGCTGTGTGCAGCCTGCACTCAGAGTAACTAATCCAGCCTGGAGAGCCGCATTAATCCCACTAATGTCTTAGCCACCCACTCAAGGCCTCATCATCTCCCAACACTGTTACCATGGGTGATAAATTGCACTTTACAGTTTGGAAAGGAGAAACCATATTTAATTCATACTGTGCCCTACAATTGAATGCAATTTTGACACTGTTTACCTGGAGTTAAAAATCAACTTCCACAGGATAAGGTCTCTATCCCACAAGAGTATCCCTATTTCATCTACCCTGTGGACCCCAGAAACTCAAGTCATGAAGCTTGGCAGCACTTCCCTTTAGCCAGTAAGGTGGTCTTGCAAGCCAGAACTAAAGGATTGTTTTTATCACCACATTTGCTATTGAGTAATTTACTATCCCAGTTTTACTAACTAGGATAAAGGCAGTCTCTATCAAGTCCTTGGAAATCAACCGCACCCAACACTTATCGTTGTTAGTACTGCTCTCATGGGGGTGGGGGTAGGGGTGGTGAGGTGATCTAGCAAAAAAGAAAAAGGATGTTGATGTGGCATTCTCCCTAACCCCCTCTTCTGCACATCCACCAATAGAACAGGGACACATAGCAGGGACACTCAGTCCACCTCGTGTTGAATATGAGCACAGATTGAGAAGGTACATGAGTTGCCTTCCGTGCCTTTATCTCATCCTTCCCTGCTTTAGTAAACCAATGTTTTAATTGCTGGTTCCACTTCTCTCATCCCTCTGCCCATTCCGTATTGAGCACCGTGAGTTGGAGAGTGTGGTCCTTGGCCTTCCAATCATGTGCGAAGTCTTCTACTCCATTTCTCCTGTGAACTCTGAGCACCATGTCTAAGTCCTGCTGAGAAAAGTCCAGGTCAGACTCAGTGTCCTCCCTTATCAAGACCTGTCTGTAGCCTTCAAAATTACCAGCTTCAGTCTCACTGGCCAGCTCCATTCTAAGGTTCCCACCAGGAAATCTGCCAGAGAGCCATAGATAGTCTCTACACTCACACATAGTTTTGACTGTGTGTTTCAGCAGAGGCAACCATATCGGTTTCCATAGATCATGCTCAGTTAGCTTTGCTTAGAGATCAGGTTTAAGTATCTGTTTTACAATCCCAGGAAGGAGAGACATTTCCCTGTCAGATTCAGTCTCCATAAATGGAAAAGAAACACAGTTGCCTCAAAAAGAGTTCAATTTTGATTATCTAACCAACCCTTAATTGTCTGTGTTCTTCGTCAAGCTGATATGATCATCACCAGGGAGATTAGGCACCAGGGTGCAAGGGGCTCCCATTTGAAGGAGTCCTGGAAACTTATATTCATGATCATGTTTACCCAATGATATTAGAAACACAGCAAAACTTGGGTCCTCAGCAGGGGCTTGGGCCTAGGGACCTTTACTGGTCCTTATCTTGACTTTTGCCTCAAGCAATTGCAGTGAGGGTTTCATTGAGCTGCTATCCTATAAGTTTCTCTAAACTTGGGTAAACAGAAGGGATTTATTTAGGACCCTCTCATGTTGGGTGATGAGCAGGGCTTTTATCTACCCAATCCCTTAGAGTTATTAACTCTCTTAATGTTTCTTTCATCTGTTCAATTTCAATTTCTTCCTTTAAAGTTCTTAATTCTCTCTCTCTCTCTCTCTCTCTCTCTCTCTCTCTCTCTCTCTCTCTCTCTCTCTCTCTCTCTCTCTCTGCCTGTGCGTGTGTATGGGAGGGTATGCGCATGTGCCCTTGAAGGCCCACGGCATCAGATCTCGCTGGATCTGAAAACTCTCGGACTGGCTTTTAAACTATCCCTTATGCACAGTTAACCATCCCTAAAAAGCAAAGGGAGATAATGGATTCATTTCCTGTTGCCATTGTGACAGGTGCCACAAGTTTGGTAGCTTGAAGCAATGCACATTTATTCTCACACGGTTCTAGAGGTCAGCAGTCTGACATGGATCCCAGGGGCTGCTTTCTTTCTGGAGGTTGTAAGGGAGATTGATTACTTTGCCTTTTATAGCATTGGGAGGTGACCTGCATTCCTTGGCTTACGGCCCTACCTTCATCTTTAAAGCCAATGATTTCCCAGTATCTCTGCTGTCATTGTCACAGCACCTTAGGACCCTGATCCTCTTGCCTTCTTTATACAATGACCAATTTACAATGCATCCACCTTAACTTTATCACGTCTGCCCCATAAGATGTCTACAAGCCAAGACGGGACCTCTTTGAAGAGTCACTCTTTAGTCTACATGCAGGAGCTAGGGGAATGAAACTTGTGAGTCAGTCTCTCCTCGTGTCTGTTTCTATTTCTTCCTGGCTGTTGTCCATCATCTTCAGTGGAAATATCTCAGTCACAGGCAATGTCTTCTCAAAGGTTTACAAAGATGTTTTTTCCACCCAGAAGATGTTGCTCATACCTTCTGTTTTCTATGGGATGCTCATAGGCCCCCTCTGGCAATGCTCATCCAAGTCCTTAGATTTTTTTTTTCCTGTCTGTGCTTTGTATCAGTCCTGATTCACATTTGTAATATATGTTAGATTTACATCTTTCCAAGCCAGTTCAAGTCCCTAGTCTTGAGGGAAGCTCTCAGCCTGAAGGCTGATGTAATATTTGTCCATGTTGTCAACATCATGGCTTCTGGCTTGTGGCAGCTGAGTGACTGCCTGCCTGGTTCCTGGACCCTGTTGCCACATCAAGCCCAGATCTAAAATTTAGTAACAACTTCAGGGAGTTTTTATTCTTCAGTCTTCAATGTGTGAAAGTCATAGTGCAGATTGATTACTTTGAATCTGTAAGAAGTATTTTTAGGAAAATGCAAACTTTCATGTGAAAGTTTGGGAAGAATCTCTGAAGAGTTAGGACAAGGATAAGAAGTGATTGAGATCTCTGGAGTCTGAAAAAAAGAAGAGAGAAAGAGAGAGAGAGAAAGAGAGAGAGAAAGAGAGAGAGAAAAGAAGAAGAAGAAGAAGAAGAAGAAGAAGAAGAAGAAGAAGAAGAAGAAGAAGAAGAACAAGAGGAGGAGGAGGAGGAAGAGCAGGAGGAGGAAGAAGAAGAAGAGAGAAAGAAGAAAGAAGGAAAGAAAAAAAGAAAGAAGGAACAAAAGAAAGAAGGAAAGAAAGAAAGAAGGAAAGAAAGAAAGAGAAAAGAAAACACCCCTTCTTCCTGGCATGCAGTCTCTGACAAATCAGGCACCCCCAAACACTGATCCTTCCTGAGGTTCCTTGGAATGCTCCCCACCCAGGAACAAGCCATTCTCCCTCCCTCGAACTCCCAAACAAAAATTCTTTGCCTTCCATAGCTCATACCGCTTCTTAGGGGTGGGAGGTGAGGCAGGGGTGGTTCACACCTATGAGCCAATTGCCTTGACCTCTTGTGCATGCTGAGGCCACAGGTATGAACCGCCATGCCCAGGGATCATCACATCATACCCTATATCCCCAGATTCACCTTTGGATCAATATTTGGCATCAAATTTTCATAACAATAATATGACATAGACATCAACATGTTACTATTTTACTAATAATGAATACATGCCAGCTCAGAGTCAGAAAGTGAACCCCACAAACCTCAGCTCAGCCACAGGTATGCTAACTCCAAATTGAGGACTTTTAGCACACGTCAAGGCTGAATTCTAGTAAGTCACCCCATCCTTGTCTCCACATAAAGGGGAAGCTACCAGAAGCCAGAAATGCTTATTAATATTATAAAGTATTCCCACGGTATCTATTACAAACCATGACAAACAGCTCTTGTTCCATTAAAGTCAGACAAGTAAATTATTATAGAAATGAATTTACAAAACAATAGCTAATTCTTGAAAATGGAAATCTGAGAGATTATAAGCTTCTGTTTCAACATTTCCTTTTCCAGGAAAAGAGAAAAGATCATTTGAAATCTAATTCCAGCGATAGAAACCATTCTCTGGTCCTCATTGCTGTGCCATTATTTTCTCAACAACCTACTTTTAGTTATTTGGCAAAGAGAAACACTGTATAAGACTTCTGATTTCTCAGGCCAATAATGCATCATGAGAGAAGACACCGAGTTAGTGAAGTGATGGAACTCATATTGATGTTCAGTAAGATCTTAATCTTGGTGTATTCTCCTTTTCTTCTCTTTCCTTTTCCCCTTCGCTAATACCCTTCATTTATCCTTTCATCTTCTCTTTGGGAGATGCTAAAGGAGCTGAAAGTAGGAGCCACATGCAGTAGCAAGGATTTAGTCTGCAGAGCCTCTCTGTCATTGAACAGAAAAGAATGCTTGGCGGCTGTGGGTACCACCACTGTCCACAGAAGCTCTCGTGGGAACTTTGCTGACCCTTCCACCTTTAGAACTCAAAATTTCCACAAATATCTGTCTTCTTCAACTGGAGGACCATTTCCCACTATTCATTATCTAGCTTCCAAACTGAATTACCAAAAGTCCAGGGTTCCTGCCAGCGCTATTTTGAATAAGATGGGGAATTGAAGGTCAAAGGGAAATGAGCTGTTTCTGGCCTGTCCGTCTCGTCCCTCCACTGCCTCTTCATTACCCCCAATAACCTACCCTGAATGAGAAGTATGTCAGAGATAGGCCATAAAAGCTTGGGAAATGTCCCGATTTCCGTGAGAATCCTTAAGTAGAGAGTGGACAGAGCTTGGGAAAAACAATGCTATTGTGAAAATACAAAATAAAGCAACATCAGAGATGTCGCAGCATGGCTGCATTGTGCTGGGCAGCTGTCAAGCCTATAGAAAAAACAGCCTTGATGAGGACAATGCCAACTCATACTCCATGCTTTCAGGGTTGCTCATGTTACCAGGTAGAGATTATCTGAAAGAAGCTTACTGTAATCAACTAGGTACATACTCATTGAGTGTGTCCCATCTCCTTCTTCAATGCATGTCTATCAGTGCACACAGACCATGGCAGACAACTATTGTTCCAATAAAGTCACACATGTAGATTAGTACAGAACAAATGCATGGATCCTGTGTACACAACGCTATGATAGGGCCAGCCGTAGTAATAATAACACACAAGCTTATCAAATATTTACTCAGCACCAAAATGCTGCTGTAGACACCTCAGTGGGATGAGTTTATCATCCTCACTCTGGATCTCCATCACCACTTTGTTATGCAAAGTGAGTTGTGATATTTAGTGACATGGGAAAGGACCCTGCTGGATGGCGGAAGGTAGACAACACAGACATATGCTGTGACTCTGGTTTCATTTTCCCGCTCCATCTCAACAGCTAAAGCAACTGGATAGGCTGAAGTGGTAACAGACTTTGGGGAAACGAACGAAATCAGAAGGGTTTTAAACTGGTGTGTGGTAGAGGAGAGATGGGGGCGGGGGATGCTTGTGAGCTATCCATGAGGTCCTTGGCATGCAAGAAATTGTGGGGGGATAGTGGGAGACAAGATCGGTAACAAGAGACATGGAAAGCCAGAAAGCGATGATGTTTTCGGTGTGGGATCGACCAAGCAGGGCATGGGCAGGGATGGCATGGGAAGGGGAGGATACGGTTAGTGAGGTGGATGTCACAGCAGTTCAGTTCTTTAGAACTGGTAAAGTTAAATGTGGAACAGGAAGGACACATTGAAAGAATTTTCTGGAAAAAAAGGAGCAACACGTGTGACCAATCATCTATTGGAATGAGGAAGACATAAGAATCAGGGGGTACAGGTTATAGGAACGAGGTGTTTGTACTTACAGATGAAATGGGGCATTGGGAAGGTGCGGAAGGTATGGTGCAGAAGGTATGGTACCATGCACAGCCCGTGAAGATCTTGGGTCCTTGCTTTTCTCATTTATGAGCCAAAGACGTCAAACGTTACAACTGTAAAATCTTACTACAGTTAGGGGGTTAGCAGGAGTCTCATCATCTGTTTCCTTTCGTCCCCCCTGGCCCTCCCTCCTCTCTCTTTGACTGGAGCAGAGAACTCAAATCTCACTCAAGATCACCCAGCACAGTGACTAGCTTGGCAGGAGGGTTGAGTCAAAGGCATAACACTGTCACTGGTCACGATGTGTCTCCCTTTACTGCCTCTGGCTCATTGTTCTGAGACTATTCTAGATATGCCCCTTCCTACAGGATTTTCTGCAATAACATTAGAAATTATAAACCCTAAGATTCATGGTGTGCCATGGTACATGTGCCAGGCACCAAGAGAAACGCCTCACATACAGTAACTCATTTCACCAAGACAAAAGATGCTTAGAAGGTAGGCACCATTGTTCTGGCTGGAGATGAGAAAACAAGCCACCAGAGTTCCGAAAGTACCCAAAGCCACATGTGTAGCAAAGTGAGCTGAGAAGTCTGAGGCTGCCATGCCTGCACTCGGTTATTATGCTATCCTGTTGTTTCCTTCAAGGAAAAGGAGCTTTTTTTGTGGTGGGGGAGGGGAGTTGAGCTTTCTGGACAGACACTCAATGCTCTGCTTGGCTTCTTTCAAGGAACAGCCCTCTCAACATGTAGACGGTTGCTTTCGGTCCTGTAATCTGAGATGGGATTCTCATCAGTTACAGACAGACATTTCTTTTCTGCCAAGGGCAGGGCAGAGATTAAATAGGGTTCAGTGTATTATTTGTGAGTGCGAAATGGGCTGGAGGTCTGGAAAGTATCTTATGATGTCACTGGGATGGATCCAGGTGGTCACAGGACATGGTTATCCAAAGCAGCTGGCTGTTACTCTTGCCTTGATGGCTTTTCTTGGTAATGGAAACTTCTCCACATTTATTGTTCACTATTTCCATGGTTTCACCACAGTTATGGTTCATAAATTCTCCTAAACGCCTTCTGTTTGAATTTGAGCAATCTCTCTCCTTCGCAGGAGTATTTTTCTACTTATAAAAAGCTGGCTTTTTTTTTTATCATTTTAAATGGACGCCGTTATTTTTAAGTTTCACATTTGGAGCTCCAGGGTCTCTGGCAGTCAGTCCAGGGTCTGCTGGTTGGGTGTGGCTTTCATCTTAGGTTGAGCTGCAAGCTCTGCTGCTTTGGATTCAGAATCACTATGGACACCGTTCTATCCATCCTCCACCTCTGTAGTCCTCCTTTGCCCTGGTATGTGTGACAACAGGCAGAGATGTGCAGCTACCATAGGGTGGCACTGACTAGTTCTTGAGCCTTAAATGGCAGGATTTTTGCCCCCTATCAAGGGGAATCTCTCTCTCTCTCTCTCTCTCTCTCTCTCTCTCTCTCTCTCTCTCTCTCTTCTTTATTTTTTCTTTCTTTCTGTGTCTCAAACATAGTCTTCAACACGATCAGGAAGAAGCTATAGTGTGTCCTCAATGATTTATGGAAAAGAGACACTGAAGGAGAATACAGCCCTCCATCATCACCTATTTTTGCAGAAGTTCAGGGTTACAAGTCCCCAAGTCAAAGGAGTATTAGGAGTTAGAACAAACACTGAGTGGCATGGATGTTAATAAGTAGAAATGGTGATGATGAAGATGGTGATGACCGTGGTAGCAATGGTAATAATAACAGTAGCTGGCATGTACTGCTAGCATCCTGTTTATGACCAGGCCAACCTTTACTGTTATTATCTCTTGCACTCCTCACAGAAACTTCCTACACCATCTCCCAATTTATCCTCATTTTACAGATCATGTGTTTGAGGCCCAGGGATACACAGCTTGTGTAAGTTCACTCCGATAGTAAGTGGTTATTGGAAAATAAGATGATCTACTCAAGACCAGTTCTAGGTTATTTTCGGTAGGTAACCAACTATATTAATGGTTGGTTGTGGGTAGTTGTTTTTAATAGCTTTGCTATCAGTTTATGAAAGTAAGACCACTGTACCCACAATGAAACCAAACTGAACACATACTTTTTGGGCAAACACTTAAGCTGGTGAAAGTGTTTGTATAATTCCACGATATCAACAAAGTTCAAGTGGTCTGTGTTCTGCTTGCGCCTTGTGTGAAAGATTCACTAACCCACAATAGGAACAGAGAGTTGAGATGCTGATGGCCTCATGGTTGATATTAGACAATGAAAAACCTCAGAGTCAACAAACGGATCTGGGGCTAAGCAGGGTTCCATCAAGCCCCAGGTTCCATCTCTAGGAGTGAAGGCTTAGTTCCGTCTTTGCACACTTGGTTTAACATAGACAGGGGGTCCACAGGAAGCTTACTAGTCCAAATCTGAGCCTCACTCCTGTGACTGGAGAGAGACCATTATTTGTAGCAAATGCTCTGCTAACAGTGATCTTGATCAGGTCAGCAGGAACAGTTATAGATGGTCCCCCAGGAGCGGAACTTTCTACAAAGCTTGCTGACCACCACTGAGAAGGGAATATCTGATCTACACCCCAATCTCACACTGTAGCAACTGTAAGAAGCTAAAAGTGCGACGAACTAACAGATCTCATCACTTCTAGCTCTTTTGTTTTTGCCTTTTCTTCCACAGGAGATTTCCAGACAAGTAGTAGTGTGTGGCATGGAGCATGCGCACAGCAGAAATACTGTTTGTTAGTCTGTTAAGTAAACAAATGAGTAGAAGAAGAAACTGCATATGGCCCTGTTTTTAAATTGACACTCTGATCTTATGAAGAAGTTAGCCTATTTAAATAAAGGCCCTGTGGACTACCTATATGTGTGTATGTATGCTGTGTGTACATGTGTGTTTGTGTATGTACATTTGCATGCAAGCCAGAGGACAACCTTGACTGTCATCCCTCAGAAGTTTAATTTATTTATTTTATTTTATTTTATTGAGATGAGGCCTCTCACTGGCCTATAATTCACAAAGTAGGCTAGGCCGGCTGGCCAATGAGTACCTAAGGACCAACTTGTCTCCCACTGTCCGGAACTGGGATTATAAGTGCATGCCACAGTTCCTGACATTTTTTAAAACCTAGTTTCTGGATTCCTCAGGCTTGCAAACTGAATACTTGATCTCCTGAGCACCTCCCTAGTGTTTTGTTGCATTTGCCTGTGAGGTCATCTTCATGACCACAGTTTGGGTACAGCCGAGGTAAAAGCTTGCACACAAAAAAGGCAGTAGTTGTTATTAAGTCTGACAGGAAACGGTGGAACCTAACAAGAGCTTGAAGGATGTAAGAGATAAATGTGTTTTCTATAAATATGTCATATTTGACAGCTGGCGTTGTCAATTCCATTTTTTTTTCAACCATCTTATAGTTCAGAATGTCGTATAATGTAGTTTATCACATGAGCCGTGGGAAACAGCTGTCATTTCTGAAGCCGCATCTCAGTTCCTTAACAATGACGGCACTGTGTATTTCTCCCCGTCTTTCTTCACCTTTCTACGTAACTGAGGGATATTTTATGCAAAACGAACTCTAGGGTCATTTGCCTAAGGTACCAAATATAAATAATGTAAATTAGGTAAGAAATTAGGTATACATTTTAATGTACCACACTGCATTAGGTGGCTACAACAAAAGCAGTGGGTGGTTTCTTTTTAGCCAGATGAAAGTAGTAGATACCAGAGTGATGAAGTTTTTCTACATCTAAATGGCTCGGCCTTGCCTTCTCCCAAGCCTTGAGAGTTGATCATGATTTTAATCAGTCAAGTTCAGAAGAACTCGGGGGTGGAGGGCGGTGGGGGGGAGGGTTGAAGATGGTAAATAAACAGCATTGGTGTGTGTGTGTGTGTGTGTGTGTGTGTGTGTGTGTGTGTGTGCGCGCGCGCTCGCGCGCCATGGATATTTATTGTTTTTTTAGTAATCAAGAAGCATATAGTCTTTGCACCTTCGTGGAAAGAAGCCTGCAGGGTTTTCTTAGCTAGATCCAGGGGTCTTTCTACGGCCATTGTAGCGCATGCCTCTTCCTGGCCTCTTCCTGCAACACAGATTTGGGTTGCATTGAGTTTCACCATCCAATCATAGATCAAGTCTTTTGGAAATGCCGTTTTGAAAATGCTGCTCTACGCATCCCAAGCTTCCTACAGAGTGTCTTTCTTCATGGATGTACTTGGAATGTGTCTAGAGTCCAGGATTAAACCTGCTTGTGATTGCCAGATGTGTTACAATCACAGGCCCCTCAAAGGCCCCTCAAAGGTCTCTTTAACATAGTAAGATGTACTCTTGCATTATTTTCAGATTCCTCTTCTCATTAAAATATACCCTATGTAAGTGGTGTGAATAACTGAATGTATGCTCTGCTTAAACCCTGCTTGCCTGTTTTCTTGCCCCTTTCCATTTCCGTTTCTTTCTTGTTTTCATCCTTAGTGCCGGCGATCTGCTCAGGCCCTTGCCTGTGCTAGGCAAACACTTACCACGCTTCCTCCTCAGCCTCTTACTTCTCTGCCTCCAGTTACTTTAAAGGTAGAAACTGAACTCAGTCATTTTATGGTTCTTGCAGTCATCTAGTGGCTTTTCGTCTCTCCAGTCAACCAAATTAGTCCATTGAGATTTTAGAAGATCGTAGGGAGTTGGGGGGTGGGCAGCTGAAGATGGTAGCTAATAAACATTGGAGGATGTGTGTGCATTTCCATGGCCAGTTATTTTTTATTTTTTATTTTTTTATTTTTTTATTTTTAGGAAACAACAAAGCACATAGACTTTCCACATTGTGTCCCATCAATATTTTTTAAATGATGGGAAAAAACATCTACAGTCTAGTTCGCATGGTATACAATTGTGCCTTTAGGGTAGTTCCAAATGTCATCAGGGCCAGAAACACCATCTCCATCCTTGAAATATCTAGAATCCAAGTCTCTCTACAGGCTCTCAATCAAATTTTCTTGAATAGAGTTCTATTTCTAAAGAGGTTGCGTGGCTTCTGTTTGTACTGAGTCCTGGTGCTGCCCTTGCACACACATGCATTGGAAGGTCAGAACTTGCGACCCGTGTACCTGGTAGGAGGAGGTACTAAGGTGGTCCATGGCCTGTGGAATCCCAATCCCCTGGCCAGCATGCCCACACTGGGGCAGATTTAGCTTTGCACAAGGCTACTACTATTCAGACCCTTGCAGCTTGAAGCTCCTGGTGTGACTCATCTCCAGAGCTGTCTTCCTCTGAGCCTTTAATTAAACTCTCAGCCAGGCATTTCCAATTGATGTGATTTCAAAACAAGTTGTTGTTTTTTTTTCTCCCTTGTAACACAAAAGGATAACAGGGGAGGAAGACCAGAAGCGATACAAATCATTTCTTGTTAATCAGCATTAATATAATTTAGCCAGAGAAAAATGCCTAGTGTGCAGCCCAAGAAAGCTAGAGACTGTGGCTGACATGGTAAACAAATTAGAAAGTTTTCCTCTCCAGATAGAGATGCTTTTGAAATCCAATTAATGTCAGATGCATTCAAGTTTATCTCTAAAGGGGAAACTAATTCGGCGAGTTTGAGCTTATTTGTTTTTCCCGTTGATTCTCGCTATTCCCACACTTGTGTGAGGCTCTGACGGGAAGGTAATCCAGGGTGAGGCCGTCTTCTAGGAACTCTCGAGCAGTATAGCAACTCCGTGTTTTTTTTCTTGTTGTTATTGTTGTTTGTTTGTTTGCTTTGTTTTGTTTTGTTTTTAAGATGCCAAGTATTCCGAGTGGCTGGAACTTTATCATTTGCCAACTTTAAATGATCACTGCTTGATGAACATAAATGCAATAGTATTCATCGTTTTCTGCAAATGAAAAATTAGGTCAGTCGACTTGCCACTAACTTTTCAATGTCCTCTCCTTAAGCCTATATACTAAGCCAGGAATAAAGTGCTTCCCAAACATTGCTTTGCAAAGCACTTTGTTCCCCCTCTTTTGCATTCCCGAGGCAAACAAGAGGAAAAGGATGCTTGGTGTTTTGGTATGGTTATCAGTTCTGAGAATATATGTGTGTGTGTGTGTGTGTGTGTGTGTGTGTGTGTGTGTGTGTAGTGAGTATCGTATATCTCAGGTGGCTATGCAGCCGAGGGTAACCCTAAACTTCTCATCCACCTGCCTTTGCCTCTTAAGTGGTGAGATTATAGGCCTTTGCCATCATGTCCAGTTTATGTGGTTCTGAGGGTCAAACCCTGGGCTTCTCACATGGTAGGTAAACATTCAACCAACTGAGATTCATCCCCACCCTCACAAGGTGATTTTTTTAAATAGGTGATATTATAAACAGCACTTCGTTTCTAGATCATTCCATTCACACAAAAAGCCAAACCCACCTAACAAATGATATAGATAAAATATTTCTGGGATTTGGGAAATGTGTTTGAAGAGCCTTTTCTCTAGCTTTAACTCTTTCCTGCGTTCATGTCAAATACGCCACAAGCATGGCAGTCCCTTGTCATCCTTCCATTGGGAAGAGGGAGACAAGATGGCGGCCTCATTGAATACAGCATTCTGATCTCTAAGTCATATTTCAAGAGCAAGCAGTCCTTTCACACGGCCTTCTCTCTGCCCTGCGAGATCAGTCAGACGAAAGTTAGCAGATTTATGAGAAACACAAAAGGTCTCACTCATTTGGGTGACAAATGGCCATTCTCCAACTCTACTTCTGCTTCCTCTGAGAAGTCCCCTGGACTCACCCCAATGGGAATTGGGACTTCCTGTGCAGGGCCTGCTCCCTTCTGGAAAGCCCAATGTAAGACCTTAATAGGCACCAGGAAAGCAAAGACCAAGGCTTATAGGTGTTTATATGTTTATTATGTGCTACCTGGTTAGCAAATATAATCAACTTGTAAATTAGTAAGTCATACATGAATGAATATGAATAAATGAATGAATACTTTAAAAATGCCCAACTCCTTTGTTTTAACTACTCTCTAATGCATGACTATTACTCGTGCATGGGAGATTATAAACCAGTATCTTTCTACCTTTTACAAAAGCAAATGGCTCAGATAATGCAAAAGAAAAGGTCAAAGAAATAGAAGTGGAGGAGGCAGGGAAGGAGAGGAGGAGGAAGCCTAAATTCTGAAGGACCAACAAAACCATGGAAACCCCCAAACATGAGAGCTTATCACTAGGGTTCATGTAAGTGTTGGTGGATGTGATGTTGTGTCAAGGTCGATGCTGGTAGCAGTTCTCTTTATGTGCACAAAGGAAGAGCCGTGTGGAGGCCAAGAGGCAGATGATTCTCTTCATAGTGTAGTGTGCCTGAGAGAAGATAAACCTTTTATCTCTGACCGCAAATTCGACATATTGACCAGCAGAGGGCAGTCACAAGTGCTGCATACATTTCCCAATCAACTCCCAATAATGATTTTATTCCAGATAATATAATATGGATAGTCTTACTTCCAGAGTTAGAATATTCAAGGAAGCTTTCTTGATTTAAAAATAACCTATGCAATTTTTTTGACCTTTCTATTTGGTGCTTATAGGCAGGAAGCATGGGTTAAACCTGGTTGAAAACAACGATTCTGCAGTTAACGCTAACTTTACAGAAGTAGAATTGTATTCCAAAGGCTGTGCTTAGTGACTCATGTTATAGCACATTTGATCATCACAAAAGTCTGAGAACTTACCATTTCATCAGTCCCAACTTCCAAGCCAGGAAAACTTAACATCAGATAATTTAAGCGACTTGTAGAGCCTGGAATCCAGGGAGCCTTAGCTTACTCAGTTTGTTATATAACAGTGCTCCCCCCCCCCCCAGAACATTTCCAATTTCTACATCAATGCTTTGTTCCGCTGAGCTCTACTTAATGTTACAGAGTGCTGGAGCTGTGTTTGCTCACAGAGAAGCTTCTAGAGAAAGAATTGAAGCAAAAAGATACCACAGAGTTAACTATTTCTAAGTCAGCTTCAACATCATATTTTGAGCTAAAAGGAAATTCAATATAGTAATTGGATATTTGTGGGGTTTGAAAGTTACAAGGCTGGATTTTCTTCACTTTGACTTTAATAAACATAATTTTTAAACTTGGCCATGAATTTTACCTCTGTGCCACCTCTATGCATAAATTAAGAAAGTATGTTTGCACTATCAAAATCGTGTCTGGTTACAATGTGACCCCATCATAGCTCTTTAAGGCTTTCCTTATGATGGGCACTGACTTGGAGACAAATGTTAACAGATTGGTAAGAAACAAAATCAAGATAATTTTAGTTCATGATGACAAATACTATTGAATACTTGCTAGGTTGCCAAGCAACTGTGCCAGGCACAAAGATTAAAAGGCATTTAAGATCCAACTCCTACCTTTAAACCGTTCTTCTATACAGCTTGGAAAATAGGCACAAATCAATAACCGTAATGCAGTATGATAACCTGATAAACCCTGTGTTAAAAGTGTTCATGTTAAAAATGTGGCACATGGAGTACCATAGTGACAAAGGAAGGGTGGTCTGGGGTGTCCTGGGAATTCATATTTGAGATTAGGATTTTAGGGCTGGCAAGATAGCTCAGCTGGTAAATATACTTTCAACACAAGCCTGATAACCTGAGTTTCATCCCTAGAAAACACAACAAGCCTGATGCTGTGGATCACATCTGTAATCTTGGCACTCCTATGATGAGATAGGAGGTGGAAACAGGAGAATTACCTGGAATCTCCCAGGACATTTAGATTGGAGTACTCAGAGTAGCAGATATGAATGACCTTGCCTAAACAAAGAGGCAGGCAAGAATTAACTCCCAAAATGTCTTCCGACCTCAACAGATGTGTCTTGGCAATGTGAACACACACACACACACACACACACACACACACACACACACACCATATAGATACATTTATATATGTACAGAGAGAGAGATGCATACAATTTTCATGGTCTGTTTAAAGTATAGATTCATGAAGATGATTTTCTTCAAAGATTGGTTTGGAAACTAGGTGAAAATCATCACATTCTATCCTCTGATGGAAGACTATCCCGATTCTGGCCATTTCTGCAGAAGTTAAAGGACTATTAAATCTGTAGTCCATCTACTGGAAATCGCTCTCCTCTATGAAGGCTACTGCAAGGAGGACACCACAGCAGCTACAGTGAGACAGTGAGAAGGAGCTTTAGAACAATGAAGCAAAAATAGTTTAGTTTTAGGATTGGAAATGGCTTCCAAAGACATCCAGCTTTACGCTATGATTTTATAGAAAGGGGACAGAGATCCGACAGTCAAAATAAAATCAAAATTGTTCAACTGTCATGCATCTAGTTGATGGGCAAAGCCAGAGCCTTCAGGAACCTGCTAGACAGTCCAGTTAGTAATTACACTTGAGAATTCTGCAGACAGACTGCTCAGGCTTCCCTATACACCGACTGGGCTGTATTGAGATATTTAAACTTCCTGTCCTTCAATTTTCTCCTCTGTGAAATGGGAACATATGGAAATGAGAAAATATGAATAGAACAATTAAGGTTGGGATGAGATACTGCGTAATAATTGGTGTCTTCTAAACACAATTTTTGGAGCTCTGGTGTCCTATTTTCTACCTTGACGTTCTTCTTGTTGCAGTAGGAATCAAAAAAACAAATGAGATTCCTTCCACTTTCCCTTCTCTGATGCAGAGAGAAATCACTGTCTTAGATTTGTGTACCCATGTGTCATTCTTGTTTCCTGACATCTGTCCTTCCAGGGCCAAGGAGATCAAGATCAAGTTGGGAATTCTCCTGCAGAAGCCAGACTCTGCTGTTGACCTTGTCATTCCATATAATGAGAAGCCGGAGAAGCCAGCCAAGACCCACAAGTGAGTCATGAATATGGATTCCTCCCATTTTCCTCCAGACGAGGGTTGTTTTTCAAGCATATAGCACCGTCATTCATCTGTAGAACTACCCTTTCAATTACTGAAGACCATGTGAGTCCTCAGAGAGTCAGTTCATAAATAGCATATTTTTGACACTTCTGTGTATGGATCGTAACATTAAACACTTGCAAAATTGAAAGAAATAGAGCCTTGCCTCATCTTGGGGAAGATGAACTGTACTTTATAAAATGGCACCAGCCACTCAGTTATTGACTATAAGGTCAAAACATCTGATAATTTATTGGCTTGGGTCAAGTAACCCTGATCCAATTAATTATGAGCCCTGCACACTCATCAGGAAGTAATGCCCAAGGCCTTTTCCTTAGGAGAGAAACGTGAGCAAGATCATGCTGATGAAAAGGCTGACAATTTAGGACTCGATAGTTTCTTCTTGAACGTACAAGGTTCCCTTCAAGGTCCAATGGAAGAGAAGAACCACAACTTCAGGGAGGAATGGCACCTCACCTAGCTGTTCTCACTTAATGCACACCAAGCATTGTTTTCTCAATTCATAAAAAAACATATTCTTGATGGGGATTTGACAGTCTTCTGTCTCTCAGCTTCAGCTGTGTACATCATCCCCACCCAACTCTTCCATCTGTGTAGGCATGGCAGGAAAGTATGATTCCAAAGAGTCAAGAATCTACCTACTTTTTGTTGTTGTTGTTGTTGTTTGTTTGTTTGTTTTTGCTTTTGTTGTTTGAGACAGGGTTTCATTTTGGTGCCTATCCTGGATCTTACTCTGTAGACCAGGCTGGCCTTGAACTCACAGAGATCCTGCCTCTGCCTCCGGAGTGCTAGGATCAAAGGTGTGCGCCCCCACCGCCCGGCTGAATCTACCTACTTTAACTCAGTAACACCATCCATACCATCGCCACTGTCCATCATCTTCCATTAGCTCCCTAGACCCTTAGTGTCTGGACAGATGCACTTAATCTTCCCTTTATAGCAGAGGTACCCATGGGAATGAAGGCGGGAAGCCAGAAAACCAAGGATGCCAACTCCTTCATTCTGCTACCTAAAAGCTTCAAGATCACAGATGTGTGGGAAAAGTACCGGAGTTCCTTTTAACTTTGAGTTCTCTTTTTTAATTTAATATTTGTATAAATTGGCCAGCCCATCCTTTGTCCAAGTGACCTTCAACTTAATATAGTTGATTGGCTGGTAGATTCAGAACTGGGTTATTTTGTTTTAAAGTCATTTTCCATCATCCTAAGTGGATATTTCCATTTTCCTCCTTTTATGACTTCAAAGTGTTCACAAACCGGAAGTGAGGCATAATTGAATTTTTCTACGGTTAAAAAGGAGAAGCTAATTCAATGTGAAGCAGCAGGCTGCCTGTCCTAGTAGACAGCAAGAGCCACGGTGCATAGCCAGCAGGTCAAAAGGTCTATTTTGAAGCAAACAATGTGGTAATTATTGATCTGTTGGGATTAACATTTCAAATGTAGCTCTCTATTTCCTGCTTTGATTCTCTTCTCTGAATGCCATACAGACACTTGAACTACTCAGCTCTTAGGGATTCAAGAAAGAAATGGTTGGAAAAAACTCGGGGCTGAAATTTCTTGGCTTATTTACTCTTCTTGTCTTCTATTCCCTCCCTTCTTCCAAAAAATATTATTTGATATTGAGAAAAAGAACAACCCTTCCCATCCCCAGGGGCTGCTGCATGTGACTGCTGTTTTCAACAGGGAAATTTGACAAGTGCTCCTTGCAAACATACATGCTCTATTCTACCTCTTCATGTTGGGTGGATTTCTGTGCTTTTAGCCTTCAGGGAATGACCTTGCTCTTCACGAGCTCAGCCAAACTCATTTATTCACTTACACATTTCTCTGTATTTTTTTAAACCCATTTTTTTCTGAGTAGAAAAATAAATCTTTGATTGAAGGTATATATTTTTAGCTTCTCTCATCTTCTTTGGGCAATTGCTTTGAGGAAGTACTTTCTATTTATTTTTTTTAATATATTTTAACTTCTCATCTGAGTTTAAAAAAAATGAGGCCCTGGGAAACAAGAAAATAAGAAAAAGCCCCTAGAAAATAAGCTATCTGTGGTCTTATACCAAATCCCAGCTTCTCTTATCACTTTGGTATTCAAAAATTGGTCCTGGGTCTTCTTCCATTAGGAGAAACCAATTATTATTATTTCATGCTGGAAACAAAATTCCCTCCCTCATCCTTTTGGTGCTGATGCGTTTCTCTTTGCTTTCATTGGCTGATGCTTGTAGACTTTCATCTCCTCTGTAAATCTCAACATCCTTGATGAAGGTATTGTTCCTAATTCTGGGTGTCTGACCTATCTGCAGAGTTGACCTGCTTTGTCATAGCTTCCTCTTTATCAGAACTCTCCTCCTAACTCATGGTCCTGTGTTCTCCCTCTCCCTTTCCTACTCTGCCCACCCTCTGCCCCTCTGCATCCCCAAAGGCTGCTGAAGGTCCTCAGAATGAATAATAACCAAAATTTGTAAGCCACATACGTTGAGTTTGTAATAACATTATGGTTTGTAATATGCTGAGTTACAAAATGTCAGGGGCAGATACTCTTTCAAGTAGGTTTTTATATTCTAAATGTCCCTCCTTGACATCTGTTACCAATTTTTGACTGAGTGTATTGATCTTATTGTGTCTACCACTTTAAAATCCCAGAAAGGCCTCCACAAATAACTAGTCCTAACCCTGGCTGATGACAAACAGTCACAGCACATTATCCTGTGTGTTCCTGTACCTGCTTCACTGCAGAGTGAGCCTTGAAAGGAAATATGTACAATTTTATGGATATAAGAAAAAGACATTTCAAAAGTATGTAACCTATTCATGGTGCCAAGAGTCCCATTGGCCATGGGGTAAGGACCAAATAAATGGGCATGGACTCGAGCCTGCCTGTGCTGCGTAGGACAGGAAAAAAGAACAGAGTAAGCTCTCATAAATGATGCCAACGAACTCAAGGTTTGTTTTCTTTGTCAAAAGCAAGAACATGGAAAACATGATCAAGGATAATCAAGTATATACAAGACACTATATAGATTACCAACTAAACCAAGACCAAAAGGAAACCAACCCTACAAAATCCAGCCATTGGTACTGGCAAATTAAATTCTTCCCCAAGGCTAATATTGGCCAGTATTGCCAGCAGGTGTAGCAATGGCTCATGGCTCTGTTCATTCAAATCTAAACAGTGAGTCATCTGTGGCTTTCCACAAGGCTGATTCAGGATAAACTGAGCCAGACTTTGGTTACCTATCAATTTGGCACCTACTTATTAAAAGATGTCCTACATAGTGTATTTTGCTCATGACCTATCAAGTCCATAAATGGCCAACAGATGTCCATATGCAGGCTCCAAATTGAACATGTATTTTTGGTCTTTACAGCCAGCCTCACTTATTACTTCAGACTGATGCTGTGGGCATAGGAAAGAATAGGAAAGTTCTCTAGGAACAATACATGACTTTTGCAGGGGTTGTGTGTACTATTAGCATATGAAAAATATCCAGGAGTGAAAAGCCATTAAGAGTGGAAAGAGCTGTTGTTTCCAAACCAATGTGGTCACTTCCTGAATCAGGTAGTATTTGCACTGGGCATTCTAAAACACATAGTTAATCACTCCCATAAATGTTTATTTTGTCTTTCATCTGAGCTAGCTTCCTCCCTGTCATTCCCACCCACACAGGGAGAGGAGACTCTGTGCTCACCCTCTGTGGTCAGCAATGACCTTGCCAACCAGGATGCTCATTGGCTGTTTAGATCTGCATCTATCTTGTTTCCAAAGAAGTCACACTTAATGAGGGCCAGCAAATTCCGAGAATCAGGACAGGATGAACCTGTTACCTCCTAGACTGCTAATCAGAACACTGGGCTACATGCCGTAGGGGGATCGCCCTGCTCAGCTACGCCCTTAAATCAATTTGGACTAATTTCACCCCCAAGCAGGCTCAGCACATGTCCCTTTCAGGAATTTAATCTTAGCCGTGATGTGCTGCTGATATTGACCATTACTTGACATTATAATGAGACCATTTGGGGCAAATTGCATCTGATAACATGTTTAAGTCCAGGGCACCTGCTCATGCCATTGTTTCTTCCTGTGTGCCTTTGTGTTAACCAAAGAACAAGGGTAGGAAAAGCTATTTCATTTTATGAGAATATTTTTAAAGTCAGGAGGCTCAGGGAGTGAACCAGGCCTACTCTTTGCTCTGAGTTAGTTTCCATTGTTCCATCATATAATAGGCTCTCGATTCTGAATACATCTGGACTTGATGATTGTCTGCAATGTGTAAAGTATTGAACATATTGTGAACATGTACATACAAAATAATATATATATAGTCCCTATATATAATATATGAAAAATTCCTATATATAATATAGGTTACAACAAAGTGTATATATGAAAAGTGCTTGGTATAAAGCAACATAGAGTAGCCAAAGGGAGTTATTGGCCATAGCTGTGGCTACCATTGAAATGAATGAAAAAGATATGGGTGAATACTTGTAATCCATGCTGATACCATTTCTCTTCTCTCTGCTCCTTTATTGTAGCCAAGGGGAAGGGGAAGAGGGATGGTAATCCACTTGTTAGAAATACATTTGTGAGAAAATTTTATGCTTTTGGTCTGATATTTTTGTGTCCAGCTAGGAAAACAGAACCTATCTAAGTTTATTTCACAAGATTTATTATCCCTGGCTTTTCGTTTGTTTGTTTGGCTTTCAAAGAGAGAAGACATGCATTTGAAAAAATAAAATAAAATCAGGACTTAATAGACACATGTCCTACAAAAAGAGGTTAGGCAATAGTCACAACAACACTAGAGTTTAAAGACCTACTCCATGGATTCCTTACAGAGATAAAATGAGGATGCATATGCATAAAAAAATAAAAAATAGATTGAAAATTGTCTTGGTGGTATCACTTGTGAATAACAATGATTTAAATGTCCAAAGATACTATTTCATAAAAACTAGAAACATGAATGTTCCTGATTTGTCTCGAACAGTTACTAAACAATTTAAGACCTAGGGAAAAAACACTTCATCAACCTCATCTCATAATAAATGTATTGCCAGTCTGCTTTAATTGGATGATAAAGACGTGATGTAGTGATTCAAGGGTTCAAGCCCTATGAACACAGGAAGATATTTTCCCTCAGACAGCTATTTTCCCTCAGACAACAGCAGCTCATCTTTGCACATTCCGAGGAGAGAAGAGAATTGGTGGTTACGACAAAGCACAGCTGTGGGGATCCTGTGGATGGGAATGTCAAAGTCAAAGTAGTCACGGGATAAATTAGATCTTGGTGGCTAACCTTCTTTTGAGTCAGTGTCTCGAACATTTATGCTCAGCACTCTGACTTAAGAGGTACTAATGCTTTTCTTCTGAAAAAAAAATCTTTCAAAATGTATCACTCTATATTAATTAGAAGGAAAAATAAATGTAGATTTTATTTTTTAATTATGCTTCCAGTGTGGGGCAAAATCAAACTGTCTTCTATTAATCTTAATGAGATGACTTTGGCATTGGGGTATAGAACCAGATACTAGGTGTTGATTAAATTGGTGGATAATGTGTGGCATTGTGAAACATGGATTAGTTTATCCTCTGTAAAGGGACAATGGATTTTATTAACCTATATTTAAAATAACGATTATCTTTGGACTCACTCCTGTGGAATATATAAGACTATTAGACATGGCCTCGGGGCAAATAGACTCTACTTCCAAAAAAGACCTGTCTGGTCAGATTGCTCAGAAAGCAATAAAAATGCACTGTCAATACCAGATGGCCAATAGCTCCTCTGGCTCAACTGGGAGAAAATAATCCTTCTGTCCCTGTCCAGAGTGTTGTATCATTTCCACCTAAGAAAACCAGGCTCGAGTCATTGTCATGCATGTGGTTAACTTCCTTCTTACTCCCTCCCCGTTCTCTGTACTTATTGATCTAGGCCCTCGCTGGACGAGGCCCTGCAGTGGCGCCATTCCCTGGACAAGCTTCTCCACAACAACTGTAAGTTCACCTGGTTCTCATGAGGATTAGACGGGGGGGTGGGGGGGTGCAGACACAAAGCTCCTTCATTCTCCTCATGTCCTTCTCCAGTTTATGGTCTGAACAAGAGAAGGGCATCTTGAGACTGGAGTTGTCCAGTTGGCTAGAAGGGAAAGTCACTGTGGGAGCATGTGAGGACAGATGTTTGGGACTTCCTTCATGCCTGTCCTTGTTTGCTTGTATAAGCCACATCACATGCCTTACTGGTTGACACTGGGTCTCATGAAGTCCAGGCTGACCCTCAAACTCATTATGTGTCTGAGGGTGACCTAGAACTCCTGATCTTCCTCCCTCTGCCTTGAAATTACTGAGATTGCAAACAGGCATCACCTTCCCTGCTTCTGTATGCTTCTTCATGTTCTCATAAGTGAGCCAGATAAACCACCTCTCCTGCTTTGCCTCATAGATTGAGAAAGATAAGATTGTGTCGAAAATGTCTTTGAACAAGCCATGGACACCTGAGCTCAACCTGATATCAACTGCTTTTGTGACCTAATAAGATTGCTGTCTCTACCCTTGGCCAACTCTCTCCACACCATGCTTCCTCTTTTGTTAACCTACATTTTAGAGCTTCATTTGAGATGCAACAAAGATGCACACTCTTTTCTTACCAGTTCCCAAGGCTTACAGTCTCGAGTTCAAATTTCCAATGTTCTGGACATACCATAATAACTTCCAGTGTTCCAGATACACCATAATAACCCCGTGACTGGTCATGAGGCACATTGAACCGTTTATGTGAGATTTCTCCATGTAAACCCATTGACAGAAATACCTTGTTCTCAGATCTTTATCTACTGAAGTTCTCTTTCCTGAAGAGACAAATGCTTAGCCTTCTTGGCCATTTTGAAAGTTACAAATGCTTAGTCTTCTTGGCCATTTAGAAAGAATCAGTCATTCTGAAGTTCCAAAGCCATTCATCAGCACATCTTTCATGGTGCTTAGTACTTGCGGTCTGGTTTTTTTGCTTGTTTGTTTAGTTTTGTTTTGTTTTGTTTTCATTTTGGGATAGGTCAAAAGCCCGTTGACAGTCAGGATATAGTCTTTTTCTTCTAGGCAATTTCAAAAGACAAAGTGCATAGTCTGGGGTGGGGGAGATAAATATCTGTTGGCTGATTCATTCTAAATTTGTGACCAACTTACAGTATCCAACTTCTTCATCTGCATCATAAGAATGGACTAGGAAATTCTGTTAGATACTTAGAAAAAAAACCACAAGGATTTAAAGAGTATTTCTTGTTGGAGCCATCATGAATAACAAAAGCAGAGTAGATGACAATGACTGCATGGTGGAGTTTATATAAATATCTTGAAAACAAATTTTTATTTTATGTGTGTGAGTGTTTTGCCTACATGTACTTATGTACCTGAAATTTATGCCTGGTGCTGGTGGAGGCTAGAAGAGGTGTTAGATCCCCTGGAACTGGAGTTACAGATGGGTATGAGTTGCCTTGTATGTGCAGGGAACCAAACTCAGGTCTTCTGCAAGAGTAGCAAGTGTTCTTAACTACTGAACCATTTTTTTCTAGACCTTACATGATAATTTTCAGTTTGTTTATGATGGAGTAACTTCTTCTTACAAGTAAGAAACCTGGCAGTCTTTGGTTTTTGGAGTAGAGACCCAAAGTCTCTAACTTGAAAGATTTGAATCACATTCATTTCTGATTCTCTTTTTAGCCTTTTTTTTCTTTCTTTTTTTTTTGCCTTATGTTAAAGAGGGTACCATACTCTGACACATACAAGGTGTTCAGTGAGTATTTTTTTGAATGAATGAGCAAGTTAATTGAGTTTGCTTCTTGGAACTAGAAATTCCATGAATGTAGAACAGCCATGTAGAACAAAAACATTTGTATTGATCTATTGATTTGTCTTACTCTAGTAATTTGGGGGCTAATAGCATTTTGACATGGTGAGTTGATAAATTATGAATGCTAAGTAACCTAGATAGGAGTATTTGTTGCTGTTATAAAGAAACAAGAGTTAGCAGAATCATGCTTTCTGAATTCTTAAGAGAGAAGATAAATATCAATGTGTTCATACACATTCTTTTCACTCGCACTAATTCTTAGGTCCACATACTCATACACTTTGATTTTTAAGGGTACAGGGGACTATTAGAATAAAAAAGCTAAGGGTGTGAGCTAAGCCAGAAGTAGGTAATGTTAATACCTTAACATTGTTGTGGGAGCCAAAGTCTTTCCAATTGCAAACAGTTGATTATTCTAGTGTGAGCTTGAGGTCTGGGGATTTCATAGTAATATTTTCTACTTCTCAAAGGAGAAAATGTGCTTGTATCTATGCATTTGCTCACATATATGTATAATTTTCTCAAAGCAGTAAGTGGAAAAGAATTCAGTAGCTATTTTAGCCAGTGCTTTCCTTTAACGTGATATCTATCCATTCAAACTAGCTCCATCAATTAAAGTGCTTAAGGTATGGGTGTGAAAGATCCAACAGAAATGAAGAAACTGTGCCTTTAAGAGGGATGAAGCTATGAGTAAGATAGGCTGTTTATTATTACTGTCTGTCCGTCACTTTTCCATTATATTTCTATCATTGCCTCTCCTCTCTGATTCTCTCTGTGACTCTTCTTTTTCTGTGTGGTTCTTACTGTTACATCTCTGCTCTATTTATCTCCAGTCATTCCTAAAGAGGAAGCATGGAAGGACAGGTATGCTCAGACAGTTCTATGCCAGCATTCAGAAGCTTCAGCATCACCAGCCTAGAGAAGCAATATGTGGCCTGTTATCTGAATATCTGCCATTATGCTTCATGGATAACTATAAATCCAGCTATGGCTGTTCAATATTTCTTATGACATACTCTCATTTGAATCTGTTGAAACTAATAATCTATTATCAGAAATAACTGATATTAGCTGTGATTGATGCAAAACAAGTAAGAAAGGCAGATCCATTGAAAAAATGTACTACTCTAGACATAATGATCCCTTTCTGCATGCTTAACTTGAGAAATTTAAACCATTTAAAGCTGAGCATGGTGGCTCATATCTGTAATTCAAACTCTTGGGAGTCTGAGACAGAGGATTACTGTGAGTTTAAGGATAACTTGGGACACATGGTGAGTTCTGGACCCATCTGAACTACAGAATACAACATTGTCTAAAAAACAAAACAACAATGACAACCTCCCCATACATTAACACTGAAGGATAGGAGTATCATTTTTGCTAATTCATAAGGAACATTTTGAATTCTTTGTGTTGATATAGGCCATTGCCTCCCAGAGTTGATAGTTACCAAAGCCTTCATTAAATCAAAATTTTCTATAGTAGAAATAAACCCTAGACAGTTCAATCTTTTCTCACTAGCAAGGACCTACTTACTCAAATTCATTTTAAAATTATTTTATGTATTAGTAAAGTGTGTGTGTGTGTGTGTGTGTGTGTGTGTGTGTGTGTGTGTGTACATGTACATGTGTGGGGAGATCAGAGGGCACCTTACAGGAGCTGGTTCTCTCTTTTCATTGAAGTTTCTGAAACGGAACTCACCAGGATTGCACATCCAGCGCTTCCGCCATCTGAGCCTTCTCACTGGCCCTAAAAATGATTTTTAATCATTCAGGGTCTTTGAGTTTGTCCTTAAAATACATCGCATTCTTATAAGTTTTGTCTTCAGTTCTAAAACAAGAGCCATCTGGTTTCATTTGTTAGGTCCATAGGGCACACAACAAGTATGTTGATCTTTAAAAACAAAAATAGATGGCACATGGGAGCTTATGTAATTCTGCTCTAGCACCATCAAGGACACTGATTCTCCCACACGAGCATTTTTAAGAGCAAATAGGGATAAAGCCAGTCTGCGGCGGCAGTTTTTATTTGGGTCCTCTTTTCCCAAGAGTTGTAAAAGGTCACAGCATTTCCTCAGACAATCCCCCCCCCACCCGCCCCATGGGTTGGACTGTCCTTCGATGCACAAAACGGCTGGCTCCAGGCTCATCCTTTAGTTCCCATCTTCACAGTCTGCCTTGGCTTCTTTTTCTTTGCTTTCCAGTTTTCTTCCTTTTACATCCTGGTCCATCATTCTCATCATCTCACTGATGGACTGCCATGATTTTCACTTATGACAATGATAATAATAATAGTGATATGAAAGATATTTTTCACTCATGTATGCCTTGCATACACACACACACACACACACACACACACACACACATATATATTCTAAGAAACTTGCATACATTGGTCTATTTAGTGTTGCAATGTTCTCGAGACTTAAGTGCAACAATCATTTCTATTTTTCAGAAAAAGAATCCATTATTCGGAGAGCTGGGTAGCTTGCCTATGACATACAGTGCTACAACAGTAACAAAATTGGGGTTTTAATTTTTTGTAAAGTTCATGTTCCTCGGTCCTGTGGGGGAGGGATATACTGATTTCATAGTTTATTGAGACCTACTATGAAGTATTTGGTGCATATATGTATTTGAGGAGGGAGATGGAAAAGGGGAAGTGAACATAAAGAAAACTCAAATAATTTACAGCCTCATGGAAAAGATGGCTGAACAAGCAGGCATTCCCAACTGGGAGGGGGAGAAAAAAAAGAAAGCTCTGTTTCCTCTTCATTGACAAAAGTCCTCAAGAGTGAGCAGGTGGCATTGGGAAAGAGATGGTGTCACAGATGAGGCAACATTTGGATTGGGCTTGTAATGGTGACAAATAGTAATTTTTAATTTGATATAAATTAAAAATTCATCAAGAAAGCCAGCATGGACTGAACTTCACGAAAATTATGCTTGGCACCATATAAAAGCCATGTGTGATTATTTCGTCTTTTACCACAGCCCTGTCATGCAGGTTTCTTTTACATTTCAGTTTAATTTGCATTTAACGTATAAAATGACGGAAGCTCTAGCAGGCGAAATGACTTGTCCATGTCACTGTATAATAAAGTGTGTCAAGATTCACCACTAAGCAATCTTGGGTCTAAAGCCTGAGCTTTGAACCAATAAATCATGCTATGGTTTTTAATAAGTTCCAGTGCTATTTCAGTGTCCTCCGTCAATCCCTCTCCACGGAAGTCTTTGTACTAATCTCATTTTCAAAGTTTTTAACAATCTGACTTGGGTTCTCGAGTTTGTTTAATGCTCCTTCTATCCTCAGAGGGGTTTTACAGGTGGGTCCCCCTGCCTCTGTTATATAAGGCTGTTACTTTGCTTTGCCTAATGTCAAAGATTGCTACCACTCATTAGGGCCAGCTCTGAGATTAGAATGTATGGGTACCATATGATGTATGGGTACCATATGATGTATGGGTACCAGACCCACAGAACGCTTATGGCCAGTCATCAGGTGAGCTTCATCAGAGTCCTGGATAGTGGAATGGATGCCTGGGTATGCTGAGAGGTAATCTGAGGCTCTGTGCTGGCTCCTACAGGCCTCATAGTGCTTTCTTGGGGTTGTGTGCTGGACTGCTGTGGTGTGGAGTCCCCAGCTAAAAGAAGTGGGGTAAGAAAGATATATGTACCTTGTAGAACAGGGATATTTGGCCTGGAGTCTTTTCAACTCTGACTCAAAAAGGGCATATGCAGGGGTGATGGGAATTCAACAGGAAAAGTCTCTGAGGGGAGGACCAATAGAAAACCAGAGGCCAAGTGTGGAAAGTTGACTAGAAGTGACTGTGGAGGAGTCTACTAAGAGAATCCACAGAGTGCTCAAAAACTAGATGGGAGAAAGAGTAACTTTAAACAGCCCCCGGACCAGTAGGGCATAAAGCTGTTTTATGTGTTTTGGTTTAAGGTGCATATATTGACAAAAAGCCTTGAAATAGTATTGTGGAATTCACCAGGGCGATGAAACTGTATTCAGGACATAGGTCTCTCTGCGATGGAAAGCTAGTTCACAAGTTCATTTCCTGCTGTGAACTGAATGCTAAGACCACTGAGGAGCCCTGGCAGTAGTCCTCAGGTCTGAAATAACAATGTTTGGAAGGACTGATCTTCATCGCAAATTTTTACAAAGTGGAATGGGTGACTTGAAGTGTCTGATAATGTATGAGGCTAAGGGCCAGTGGGGCTGTGGGGCTGTGGGGCTGTGGGGCTGTGGGGCTGTGGGGCTGTGGGGCTGTGGGGATGTGGGGCTGTGGGGCTGTGGGGATGTGGGGTTGTGGGGCTGAGGGCCAGTGGGGCTGTGGGGCTGTGGGGCTGTGGGGCTGTGGGGCTGTGGGGCTGTGGGGCTGTGGGGCTGTGGGCCTGTGGGGCTGTGGGGCTGTGGGGCTGTGGGGCCATGGGGTCTGTGGGGCTGAGGGCCTGTGGGGCTGTGGGCCTGTGGGCCTGTGGGCCTGTGGGGCTGAGGGCCAGTGGGGCTGTGGGGCTGAGGGCCAGTGGGGCTGTGGGGCTGTGGGGCTGTGGAGCTGTGGGGCTGTGGGGCTGTGGAGCTGTGGGGCTGTGGGGCTGTGGGCCTGTGGGCCTGTGGGCCTGTGGACCTGTGGGGCTGTGGGGCTGTGGGGCTGTGGGCCTGTGGGCCTGTGGGGCTGTGGGGCTGTGGAGCTGTGGGGCTGTGGGGCTGTGGGCCTGTGGGCCTGTGGGCCTGTGGACCTGTGGACCTGTGGAGCTGTGGGGCTGTGGGCCTGTGGGCCTGTGGGCCTGTGGGCCTGTGGAGCTGTGGGGCTGTGGGGCTGTGGGCCTGTGGGCCTGTGGGCCTGTGGACCTGTGGGGCTGTGGGGCTGTGGGGCTGTGGGGCTGTGGGGCTGAGGGACTATGGGGATGTGGAGCTGAGAGTTTACCACAAGCATATGCCATGGAAATACTTTCTCCTCTGCAGTCTGAAATCTGGTTGTATGGATGCTTATATGACCTCGTTTCCTGGTAGCTAAAAAGTGACTGGAGAGTTTTTCCATTGCAATAGAGATCATCCAACACATCTATTTGAAAAACAAAGAGAAGTTTAGCCGTGACAAGGATAAAACTGAATCTTATTTCTTTCTTATTCTTAAGTGCAACAACCATTTCTATTTTTCAGAAAAAAAATCCATTATTCAGAGAGCTAGGTAGCTTGCCTATGAATACGATGCTATAACATCAACAAAATTAGGGCTTTACTTTTCTTTAAAGTTCATGTTCTTTGGTCCTGTGGGCTGGAGAAATATGATGATTTCATAGTTCATGTTGAACTTCAGTTATCACTAAATTATGATTAGTAACACAATAGAAACTACAGTGGGAATAGGAAGAAGAAACATGCCTAGAGAAAACTGTTGGAAGACACATGAACTGCTGTTCCTGCCTATTCACGTTCAGTTGTTTCTAGTATTGATCGATGATAGTGTCCTAGAAGTGTTTCTAGTATTGATCGATGATAGTGTCCTAGAAGTACAGAGGAAGAATTAAATTGCCAAGTGTCTTCCTTGGGTCCTGAAATCAATACTGAACCTAATCCCAATTCATTTCCAACCTGGCCATTCTCTTCCTTCTGAATTGAGTGTGGCTGCAAAAAGACCATGAACAGCATGAGAGGAATAAAAATGCACTGGGAAGATAGCTCAGTGGTTAAGTGCTGCCTTGTTGTGTAAGTTAGAGGACCAGAGTTTGGACCCCCAGAATCCATGTAACCGACTGCCAAGTGGGAGTGATGACCCAGCTGTAGTTCCAAGCTCAGAAGGCAGAGGCAGGGGATCCCTGGAGCAAGCTGCCCAGTGAGACTAGTATTACCAGCAAGCTCTGGGTTTGATTGAGAGTTCCAGTCTCAAAGAATGAGGTGGAAGGGCAATGAAGATTCCCAACATCAACCAGCGGCCTCCACATGTGTGCAACATATGTGTATCAGCATCAGCATCGAAGCACAACACATGTACCAACACATATACACATGAACACACACACACACACACACACACACACACACACACACACACACACCCCACATGCACATGAAAAAATGGCCCTGTATCTCTGGTCTTATCATCACATATATTTCATCCAATTCATACAACAGATAATAACCAATACATGAAAATTTACAGTCTATAGACGAGAGAGCAACAAGTGTTCAAGAAAAAGAGAAATGGGTTGAAATTGGGTCAAAAAATTAATGTAGAACGTGTTACCTAAACAGAGATAATGAAATGTAGACATGCCCTGGCCAAGGCAAGTAAGGAGAAGCCTGTCCCCTGAAGTTGATGGCAGTCATTTCTGACTTCTGGCTTGGAAGGCAGATGGCACACCAAGCCATGCTGCCAAGACTGGGCCCTTGGCATAGCCTGTGGAAACTAGAATCGTTTCCTCTCCTTCTTTAAAAACTCCATTTTCCTCCATAATAGTATGATTCACTTCTTAGATATACGGTCGTTAGGATGTTGGTTTAAATAGTTTCATATATATATGCACACATTCCCATTCCTTAGTCAAAGAAGGAAACAGCATACCTTGTTAAATCCTCTTTATGAGCTCTCTCCATCTACCATTTGGGAGGTTAGTACTAAAGGAAACAGGAAAGGGCAGGGCCCAGGAATTAGCATATGTACACAAATAGCATCTACAGCTGTCTACAGACTCACAGTTGTTCTATTACATTTGATATCTTCTAAACACTGACTTTCACTGATGGTCATAATAACTACCTGTTTGTGACAACTTCACCCGATCCTTCATTTAGATACCAATTTGAATATTGCTAATTCACCTTCTTTCAGTCTGAACTGAACTTAGGCTCCTGGTGTGACCTTGTAGCTACTCTTCAAAGGTTTTCATTGTATAGATGTTCAATGAGTCTCCTCATTTTTTTTTTTTTTTTTTTTACTTTCTCCTTTCCTTGGAATCTCTAAACTCGGCTAGGGACCCAAGCTTATTTCATTTAGCAATGTGATATATTGCACTCACTCAAAATTCATCAATAAAGAGAGGAAACAAGATAATAGTATCTGGCAGTCGATCATTATAAACATTACTCATTTTGACAAATCAAGTTTTAAGTACATTCTTTGGGGCTAGGAATATAGTTTTGTGGTAGAGTGCTTATGCAGTATGCATGGGGCTCTTAATTCAGTTTTCACTACTAAAAATACAAGGTTTTTTTGGAATTGATGTGTGTCCTGGATGTCATCAGTATTGACTGAGAATCCTCAGTGTCAAAACATTTGTCACCTGAATGCACTCTGCATTCACTTGTGTAAAAGACGGTGAGGTAAAGCCCGCTGTCCAGTGTCCGAGTGCATGAGGAGCAGAGCTGTTCTGTTGCCTCTGTATCCCTGGCCCAGCCTGCCTCCGTTTGAATGAAGAGATAAAGGCAGATGAGGATGGACTAAAAGTCCGTGCGTGAGACAGCACGATTGAGCCTTTCTGTATCATCTCCAGCATCTGTGTTCTAGCCTTGTGTTTTTCTCTCAGTTCAAGCAGAGGAGAGAGTAGGAAGCTCCTAATGGGAAGTTCCTGTTCCAAGAAACAGAATCACACAGCTCCTGATGAGTGCCTTAGGATAACAGACAAATGTGTGAGACTGCAGAAGCAGATAGCTTGGTTTTAAGTCCCAGTCTTGCACTTACTTGCTGGACATTTTAGAGCAGTCACTTGACTTCTGTGACCTCATTTACAAAATAAGACACTTAGAGTTCCTGCCTTTGGGGTGTATAATAAGAATTAAATGAGTTTCCATTTGCAAGATTTTTTTTTTACATCAGTGGCAGAATGTACTGGAAGTAAAACTGTTTCTTTTTTAGCTAAATATAGAGTTTGTCAAACCAGTTAATGAAATCTCCCTATTGACTTTTGACTTCCTAGATGGACTTGCCACCTTCAAAAGTTTCCTGAGGTCTGAATTCAGTGAGGAAAACCTTGAGTTCTGGGTTGCCTGTGAGGAGTACAAAAAGATCAAGTCGCCGGTCAAAATGGCAGAGAAGGCAAAGCAAATTTATGAAGAATTCATCCAGACAGAGGCCCCTAAAGAGGTTGGTACTGCTGGGCAGGTGGCTGAGTGCATCCATTTTTTAAGAGTCAAATCAGCACATTCCCAGGCACAACTTCATGAGCTGCAGGCACAACATTTGGAGCTAAAGGATACCTGTACTTGTGATTAGACTGCCTAATAAGCACCTACTGAATACAATGGCAGTATAACTGGGTCAAGTGCATCTGACTTAAATGCTGTACAGACCACTGTGCAGGCAATGGCTACTGGAGTCTCTCTTTAGTACCATGCAACCAACCTTAATTAAGAAGGAAGCCAATGTAAGATTTGGGATGAAATGTGAGGTCTAGTTCCTTCCCTTTGAAATGTAAGAATGTCAACAACTGTTTTGTAAAGTTATGAGAATTAAATTAAACAAACAGTAGATGTGAGAGAAAAAAAAACTCACATGAATGTGCCAACTAATTGATGCCAATGAGTCCCCTGTCCCTAGCCTTTGACGTTTGTTGAGGCAACAGGACTTCCACTCATGGGAACCAAAACAATACAAAGTGACAGTGAGAAAGGTATTTAAAGCCAATATACCACTAACTGACTGCCGAAGAGCAGGTATGTTCAGGTTTCAAGAAAGCTTTGGGGAAGTCTGTCTGCTCTTATCTTTGCCATCTTCGATGACACCAAATTGAAAAGCTTGTTGAAAAATCCAGGATGGCCGCAGTCAGACCTGTCTATCTGGTCAGGTCCTATAGTCCCACATGGTTCTCTTGAATCCAATGTGGACATTGAATGTCATCAAAGTTTGATGTCAAACACATAGGTGATTGAGTGAGCCTTTTGAGTAATCAGTGATCTATTACAGATGATTTGTACGGGGAAAGGTTCTCACATCTCTCTTCTTTTGCATATGTGATAAATCTTATAGAAGCAATGTGAGATATTTATTCCTTTGGCTGTGTAGTGTCCTTAGCTCATCTTTTCAAGAGACAGATGAAGGTGTGAAGATGTAGCTCAGTTGGTAGAGCACTTTGTTAGCATGCAGCAGGTCCTGGTTCAATCCCCTGGCACAGACGAACCACTCAGTAGACAAAGCACTGGCTCGTTGCTGTGTTTCTTATGTGGTCAAAATTGCTGCTTCCTGGTTTGTTTTCAGGAAGACTGGTTCTAAAGCTATGCCAAGGGTCCCAGGCCATGAACTGTTCTTCACTATCATCAGAAGGCAGGAAACCTAATGGGTAGAGAAAATCTACAAGATCAAGCATTAGTTCACTTGCATTCAAATCTGTTTGATAAAAACACATCATAGAGATGGTCATGAGCCACTTGCATATTTATCTTAGGTGGTTGAAGAAGGAAATAGCGTAGGCATAGATTGGCTACTGGTGGAGGACACCTGGTAGTTGTCTAATGCCGGTTGGCTCTGAACCTGAATCACGTGTTCACTGCAGGCAGCATCAGTTGTCTTCCCCCACTGCTTCTGAAACAGCAGTGGTTTTTCTTACTTCATGGCATCCTTTCTATCCTGCATCTCAATGCTGACAATTCTGCCCCTCTGGCTGGTACCCTCATCAAATCCTGAAGCCTAAGCTGACTCAGTGACCCTGTTTCCTGGCCCACAGGTGAACATCGATCATTTCACTAAGGACATCACCATGAAGAACCTGGTGGAACCTTCCCCGAGCAGTTTTGACCTAGCCCAGAAAAGAATCCATGCCCTGATGGAGAAGGATTCGCTGCCCCGTTTTGTGCGCTCTGAGTTTTATAAAGAGTTGATCAAGTAGTAATCTGATCAATTATCAGATTGCCAGGCTTCAGAAATCACCCCGTGAGTTGACTTACATCCTCTGTAGTAACACAGTATCCCCTAAGCACCTGCACGTTTTCCCATAGCAGCTTTGCTCCCAGATACCCAAACAAAGACAAACCCTACACTATGTTGCTAACTCACCTGCTCATGTTGGTTTGAGTGTGGATCTGTTGGCCTTCACTCCTATTTCTTCTTTCTGACTGCTTTGTAATGAAAGTCTGTCTACCACGTCTTTGTCAGCCCGAGTCACAGAAAAAACAAAATCCCGTTTAACATAAAGCTGTCTGTGAAAAGAATAGGTGATAGATTGTTCTTTGAACTGGGCTGAAAAGAAAAACAAGCGCAAGGGTCCCCTTTTCAAGGGGATTTGACTGGTCTTGTTGATTGTTTTAATTCTCATCCTCCAATGATTTCTGAATTTGGTTAGTATAAGGCACGAAGCTGTTTATAAGGCAGCCACCGTTTGGTTTTTAAGCAAGTATATTGTTTAACATACTGATTTCTCCCTCCTAGAATACCTTTGTGTTAGCTAGACATTCTAAAGAAGAGATACAATAAATATAGTGTGCTTTACAAAATCAGTTTGAACAGAATGCGTTTAAATTTAGCCCTTATACCTCCAAATCATGAGGAAAAAAAAGTCAGCCTTTGACTCTCTCAATTAGAAATGCTAAGTACCCAAGAATCTGATTGAGCCGTTTCTTGAATAATGAAAAAAAAAATTTTGACTTCCAATATTTTATTTGTATTATTTGAAATATCCAAATGTCTGAAAATACCCAAAGAATAAACTAGATATTACACACTCACCCAGATTTCTCCTGTTTTGGAGACCCCAGTTAACTACAAGTGGCTAGGCTTGTCCATGGAGGGTGAGGTGGGTGGGAAGGACGCCTCAAGGGCAGTGCTGTGAGGCTACAAAGGAATGCAAGAAGGCATGCTTCTGCAGTCAACGGCAGCACTATGTATCCATATATCTGCCCTGTCTCTCTATAATTTTAAATTTAAAGCAATATATACACACATATATTCTTCTAACATATAAGGCAATAAATGGGAGGTAAGTGTTCTGGCTCCAAAGGAGAAGCCAGATGTATTAAAATTGGCCAGGAAGCTTCTTGGAGGAAAAAAACTCTGTGTTAGTGTAGTTTCTATGGTAACAAGAAGAAAACACATTCTTTTAAATCTGAGAATTTAGAAAAAGTGGGATGACCTTCGGAGGGAAAGAATGTGTAGTACTTCTTTAGCATTCCTCCCCTCTCCTCCCCCTGCTCTCCCGTTCCTCTTGAGCAAACTGCCTGAGAAAGTATGAAACTTAGTGTGTGAGCCCGGATTGCTTGTGCCTCATCTTCCGGAGAGCACACAGCCACAGCTGAAAGTGGGTCTGGGATGTAGGACAGAGTTGGGACTAAATTGTGGTCAATGGACAGGAGGACTCGCTTCTTGTTCTTGAAGAAAGCCTGTGATTAGCCTCAGAACTGACTCATAATCCGGGCTTCTGTCTGAGTTTGATTAGTTCTGGGTTGAGGGTCAGATTGATATTTTTAAAAAATCAGCAAAAAGAGACCATCAGTCGGAGAGTAACTGAGGAGGCTGTGTCCCATATGTGCCTGTTAGAACAGGGTTGTTCATGTAAACAGACAGACAGACAGACACACACACACACACACACACACACACACACACACATACACACTTTCTCCTATATAGAGGACACCTTTTGAAAGGCAAAATCAAATGTACGGAAATATTTTATTCTCCTTTCTCATACTCCAAGCACCACCACCCTTTACCATATAAATTGAACTTGAAGCAAATTTTCATTTCAAATGCAGGAGGTGAACTTAACGAAAAAAGTTTTTCTTTTATCCCATTCATTGACTTCACTCGACTGATGTGTTCCCTCTATAAAATCCCTTTCAAAAAGAAGAATTTGATTATTTCCTGAAGAGCAGTAGGTATCCATTAACAAATCAATTAATGAACTAATAAGCACTCCTTTCTAGGGACTTGCCAAACTATGCCGTCATACAAGTGATTGTTTAGGAATGATTTAAGTGGCTAGTTAATTTGGAGGAATGACTTTCCCTCCTGAGGCTGTATGCTCTAACAGGCATTTCTGTCACTTCCTGGGACTTCAGCAGATTTGGAAGATAGTGGGACGCGAGGAGAAGGGGAATAAGGCAGAAAGAGGAAATAGCAAAGAAGTGAGCATCCAGTCCCGTGAAATTAGCCCAGTGGCTAGGAAGCACAGTGGAACAGCCCCGTGTGAAAGATGACCAGACTGTATTTTACCTTCATCCTCTGGGTTTGCAGAGAGGCATTTTGGGGCTCACAATGAGGCAAGACAAGGAAGTTCACCTTAAGATCCTACAGGAAATTGACTAGAGAAAAATGACAACTATGGAGGGCTTCTTTTTTTATTAAACTTGTGGGTGCCAGAAAGTGGGGAGTGGAGGGGTCAGTGTGGAGCATCCAAGCATCCAAACCTCAGAGCTAGGGAACTCTAGGCAGGTTTGGGATATAAAGTCTTGGTGTTTAGGCTCTCCAGCATTGAGTCTCTCTCCATCCTGCATGCATTCTAGCATCCATTGTTCTCGGAGTACAAAGCCCTATGGTGAACAATTTAAAAGCTACTTCTGGTGTTAAATACACTTTCCTGAAGTAAGTCCAGTGGCTGAGGAGAGCCACTGAGCACCAAAGCAAAGCTTTCTATAGCCTCGGTACACCATCGTGGATCTGAGAAGGCTGACTTTCCCCCCTGAGGAGACACCCGGGACTCTAAACGGAAGCTTATTGGAGAGAATGATTGATACAACACATATTCAGAATCCTTGGAGTTTTACTCTTAATTAACCATTTAATAATAACCATAGGCATCAAGTAGAGAAGCTATGTAACCATCTTACTCATATTCAGTTTAACGTGATTCTTACCTAGTCTCCTGTTTGACGGGACTTTTCCTCCTCACTCACTTCCGCTTCTCTCCACCCTCTCTGAAACACTGTGTCTCACCGTACTTAGGTAATAACGAATACATTAAGAGCACTTAAGTTCCTGTCTAGGAAGAGGTACAGGCACAAATACAGACAAAATAAATGGAAACGTTGAGACATGCCACAGAAGTCCGGTAATCTGGATAATGTTTGACCAGTATTCTGTCATGAAGCCATCAGGATGTGAGGGAACTACAGTTTTGTTTTTTAATTCTACAACTTGGGAAGTCGTTTTCTTTTTAGGGTAGAATGGAATAGAAATGAGAGGTTTATTAAGTCCTGTGCCAGCACTTTTCTGATAAGTTTCAATTCTGGACCAGTTATGTTTGTTTTCTGATTATTGTACCAATACTTTGTGTAATATGTAACTCACTCTTACTGATAATAAAATAAATATTAACCTATAACAAAAATCACATATTATATTAAATCTGTATCTATGTAATGGTTTCACACATTCTCTTGACTTCCAAACATTCTTTCAGGAAGAATTTTTTTTTTCCCTAGGAAAGGATCATTTCTTTCTCACACTGCTCACAACAGGTGAAGCTTTGATCCATGGAAGGGATCCTCATCAACAAGATTCAGTCCCCAAAGAGGTTGCTAAACAGCACTCAAAAAAGAAAACAAAAAATACAAAGTATCAAATCTTCTAGTGGCCACTTCTCCTTAGGTGGGGTAGCAATCACCTGTCGATCCCGCTGCTGTCCCTGTGAGAAGCAGGATGAGCATGTGGCAGTGTAGTATAGTTCGGATCCTGTATTATTCAATGCACGTAGTAATTCTTTTCTTTCTACATATTGGTGAAAGGGCATAAATCCCCGAGTCACTGCGAACAGTTTGAATCCCATGGTTTTGAATTTAATACTAAGATAGTTTAGATGAGGTGTTAAGGCCACACCTAGTGGAATCAAGACTGGATAGAAGGGCAGAGCTTATATGGAAAATGAAAAAGGAAATGAGGAGATAAATAAGATCAGATTTACCAAGGAGAAGCAAAAATGAGAATTTGGGAAAGAAGAAAGAGGGGGAGAGACCTAGAAAGCAATTGAAATGAGTTGTCATTTCCAGCCCCCATAAGGCTTGACTGTATTTAATGTAGATGTAATTCCCCCAGTTCATTTCAATACCATCTACGCTTTTCATGATTTTATTTATCTTGGATGAGCTCTGAGAGTTTCCAACAAGAAGCATTATTAATAACGACCACAGATGCCATCATCGGTGTCACTGTGGAGGCAGTGGCAGAGCAGTTTGGAGATCTGATCAGCTCTTAGATCTCTGATTGGCCATCAGGATCAGAGGAACTAGATGGAATCTCTTGAGATCTGGGATTATTGGCTTTAACTTGAGCCAAACAGGCCAAATGGGTCAATGTCCAATGGAAACCCAACCCTACTGCGTGTCAGGTAAGCCAAAGTCCGGCCAGGCGGGCTTTCCTAGCTAAAAATCTCATTGGCATTTTTAATTATAAATTCACATTTTCTGAATTATTGGTGTCTAAGTTACTTTACTGTTTCTGTGGTAGACACCATGAGTAGAAGCAGCTTAAGGCAAGGAGAGTTTATTTTAGCTTATGGTTTCAGAGAAATGAGACTTCATGATTGCCTAGCAGAGGCATGGCGGCTGTAACAGGAAGCTGAGTACTCACATCTTGAGCCACAAGCTCCAAGTGGAGGAACAAAGTACAAGCAGGGCAATGCTGTGACCTCCCAAAGTCCACCCTGGGGACATACTTCCCCCAGCAAAGGCTCTCCTGAAACTTCACACCCAGCACCATCA